>NW_028300492.1:0-29990 GCF_049724085.1 Artemia sp. Qi Xiang Cuo
TTCGATTGGAAATTGGAGTGGCTAGTGCCCTTTATAATAGTCGAATGTGATTTGAGGGCAACTAGCCCCCCCCCCCCACGCCCCGCATTCCCCCAAACACATTCATCAAAATTTTGAGATAGCCATTTTGTTCAGCATAGTTGATTTACATATAGAAATTTTCTTTTTGGGGAGGACGCTCCCCAAAAATCCAAGGGGCAAGGATTTTAAGTTATGCCCTGAGGGAATATAAGGTTTCTCATAGAAGGCGTTGTCGTAGAAACTTCAAAAAAGCTCATCTCGATTGGAAATTCAAAGGGCTAGTGCCCTTTTTAATAGTCGAGAGTGATTGGAGGGCAACTAGCCCCCCCCACGCCCATCATTCCCCCAAATGCATCCAATCAAAATTTTGAGATAGCCATTTTTTTCAACATAGTTGATTTTCAGATAGAAAATATCTTTTTGCGGAGGACACTCCCCCACAACCCTCAGGGCAAGGGTTTTAACTTATGCCCTGGGGGCATATAAGGTTTTATAGAAGGCGTTGTTGTAGAAGCTTCAAAAAAGGCTCATTCGATTGGAAATTGAAAGGGCTAGTGCATTTTTTAATAGTCGAAAGTGATTGGAGGGCAACTAGCCCCCCCCCCTCACGCCCATCATTCCCCAAAACACATCCAATCAAAATTTTGATATAGCCATTTTGTTCAGCTTAGTTGATTTCCAGATAGAAAATATCTTTTTTAGGAGGACACTCCCCCACAACCCTTGGGGCAAGGGTTTTAAGTTATGCCCTGGGGGCATATAAGGTTTATATAAAAGGCGTTTTCGTAGAAACTTCAAAAAAGGATCATTCGATTGGAAATTCAAAGGGCTAGTGCCTGTTTTAATAGTCGAGAGTGATTGGAGGGCAACTAGCCCCCCCCCCAAGCCCATAATTTCCCCAAACACAAGCAATCAAAATTTTGAGATAGCCATTTTGTTCAGCGTAGTTGATTTCCAGATACAAAATATATTTTTGTGGAGGACACTCCCACACAATCCTCGGGGCAAGGGTTTTAAGTTATACCCTGGGGGCACATAAGAACGATGTTGGCACAATGTACTATTTATTATTTTTTTTCCTTTAGAGATGGGCAATTCATATGGAAGGGGTCGTCGTAGAAACTTTAAAAGGGGCTCATTCGATTGGAAATTCAAAGTTCTAGTGCCCTTTTTAATAGTCGAAATTGATTGGAGGGCCACTAGCCCCCCCCCCCCCATACCGTCATTCCCCCAAACACATCCAAATAAAATTTTGAGATAGCCATTTTGTTCGGTGTAGTTAATTTCCAGATAGAAAATATGTTTTTGAGGAGGACACTCCCCCACAACCCTCAGGGCAAGGGTTTTAAGTTATGCCCTGGGGACATATAAGCTTTTAAAGAAGGCGTTGTCGTAGAAACTTCAAATAAAGCTCATTCAATTGGCAATTCAAAGGGCTAGTGCCCTTTTTAGTAGTCGAAAGTGATTGGAGGGTAACTAGCCCCCCCCCCCGCGCGCCCATTATTCCCCCAAACACATCCAATCAAAATTTTGAGATAGCCATTTTGTTCAGCGTAATTGATTTCCAGATAGAAAATGTTTTTGAGGAGGACACTCCCCCACAGCTCTCAGGGAAAGGATTATAAGTTATGCCCTGGGGGCATATAAGGTTTTTATTGAAATCTTTGTCGTAGAAACTTGAAAAAGGGCTCATTCAATCTGAAATTCAAAGGATAGTACACTTTTTAATATTCGAAAGTGATTTGAGGGCAACTAACCCCCCTCTCACGCCCACCTTTTCCCCAAACACGTCCGATAAAAATTTTTAGATTACCATTTTATTCAACGTAGTTGAAAGTTTTGGAAATTTGGTCTTTAAAGATGACAACCCCTCCCCCCACAGCCCTCAGGGCAAGGGTTGTAAGTTATGCTCTGGGGGGCATATAAAGTTTTTACTGAAAGCGTTGTCGTAGAAACTTCAAAAGGGCTCATTCAATTGAAAATTGGAAGTGCTAGTGCCTTTTTTAATAGTTGAAAGTGATTGGATAACGCCTCTCTCACGCCCACCATTTTCCAAAACACATCCAATCCACATTTTGAGATATTCATTTTGTTCAACGTAGTTGAACGTTCTGGAAATTAGGTCTTTTAGGATGTTAACCCCCTCAGAGTCCTTAGTGCAAGGGTTGTAAGTTATGCCCTGGGGCCTAACTTACAACATAAGGTTTATATAGAAAGTTGTTGTATAAATCATAGGCAGCACGATTGCGCTGCCTAAGTAAAGAACGGGGACACTCGAGAACGAGACAAGAAACGGGGACTAAGTAAAGAGGAGGACATTCCCCCAAAACCTTCAGGGCAGGGGTTTTAAGTTAAGATCGAAGTTGGTTTTAAGTTAAGATCGAAGTTAAGATCGAAGTGGGTGTAATGTATTATTTTTTGTTGTTGTTGTTGTTTAGACCAGGGCACTTCGTAACGAAGGAGTTGTCGTGGGAACTTCGAAAAGGGATCATTCGATTGAAAATAATAAGGGCCGATACCCTTTTTAACAGTCGAAAGTGATTTGAGGGCAACTAATCCCCCTTCCACTCCCACCCTCCCACGCCCACCCTCCCACGCCAACTCTCCCATTTCTGCTCTGAAAATTTAACCAAATCAAAATAGCGTAAGTTTATCCAAGCTATCAAAGAAAGTAAACAAATTTTTTTGCAAGTGGTATCAAGTTTTCCATTTCAGGTCAACTAGATGAGGTATGAAACTAAATTAAACAGTACTATTTGTGTCCAGATATTTAAAAGGGTGTATATTGTTAAAAATTGCTGAAAATTTATCTCCAGCATACAAATAGCAGGACAAACTATAAAGTCTAAAAAAATGGAAAGATTTAAAGTATTATTTTCTTTTCCCCAGAAAAGACTATGTCAATACAAAACGAACAGAAATTAATTTAAAAAACTTTTTCCATAAAATAAGTTTTTCAAAGAAAAGTAAAGAACTCAATTACACAAAAAATGACCAAAAATAAAATCAAATAGTCTACCAAGTATGAAACTGCAATAAATCAGCATCGATAAATAAATCAATCCCAAGAGGAACAAAAATTACAATATATAACCGGATCAAACTCAAAGCGAGTAGAAATTAACATAAGTTGGACTCAAAACTTATGTGGCTTCCTCAGGCCAGAACAAAATTTGCACTTTACTGAAAAAAATATAAATGTTTTTACTTTTATAACTTTAATAAATCAAATAATTTTAACATTTTTTTTTTTACTAAATATCAGTATATGTATATTAAACTTTAAAAATTTAAAAATTCATTCGTATTTTTTCAGTAAATTTTGTTCTGGCCTTGGGAAGGCATAGGGGTTTTGCGCCCAACTTATGTTAATTTCTGCTGGTTTTGAGTTTGACTAGATTATTTACTGTAATTTCTGTTCCTTTTGGGTTTCATTTATATATCGATGCTGATTTGTGGTAGTTTCATGCTTGGTAGATTATTTGATTTTATTTTTGCTCATTTTTTGCTAATGGAGTTCTTTACTTTTCTTTGAAAAACTTATCTTA
This sequence comes from Artemia sp. Qi Xiang Cuo, assembly GCF_049724085.1. Classification (NCBI taxonomy): domain Eukaryota; kingdom Metazoa; phylum Arthropoda; class Branchiopoda; order Anostraca; family Artemiidae; genus Artemia; species Artemia sp. Qi Xiang Cuo. Next base: position 3,570 of record NW_028300492.1, read on the forward strand.
TGGAAAAAGTTTTTTAAATTAATTGTATTAAAGATAATAACCGGGTAGTCTCCAATGTGTAGTGATTTAACAAAGGTGTCTGTAGTATATTTAAACTTCAGTTTTTTGGGGTTTAGGGGGAATAAAAGGTACCTTGGTTGGATTAGATTAGGTTAAGTTACGTCTTTAATATATGCTATGCTTTACCCCCACCCCTTTCTTATGTGCAAATATATAGCCCATTTTGTTCAATAGCCATTATATTTTCATTCTATTTTGTTTTATTTCATTAGCATTAACGAAATTTTAGTTATTGCGCGTTTACCGCTTTCTTAACCAGTACCAATTTTTGTTATTTACTTTGTTTGAGGTGTTCTTATCCTTCTATGTCATTTTTTTGTAGGTCCTAGATTTTTGTCAATTTTTTCCTTTTTGCTGTTAAAAAAATTTCCCAGACGTAAAACCGAACTTCGATTATTTTTTTAATTCAATGTATTTATTGCCATGATTAAAAGTTATATCCATTACTTGTTCATTTTTGTTTTATGTATAAACAAAGAGGTAGTGTACTCCCCCTCCCCTAATTTTTTTAGTTTCACTTTATAACGGAAAGTAATACCAAGAGGTTGGAAAGGCCTTTGATCCCTACAATAATAATTTTAATACTCATCAAATTACCAAAGATAGTCATAATTATGTAAAAATGCATCAAACTTAGATTTGCACTTGATGGCCCCACTTCAAGCCTCTTCGCCTTAAAATTTGACAGCTTTTTGTGTTGTAGCTATAATCAAAATTATTGTATCTATGCAATAGGAAAAAATTTGAGGATTAAACAAAAATAAGAATTTTCATATTTGTCTCTTTATACATAACTTGTAAATAATTTTTGCCTCAATTTTAATTGTACCTTTACCGCGCCAGGGAAGGCCACTTCGTACCCTTTCTCCTCTAAATTTTTCTCTTCGTTTGTCCATCTTTGGGAATATTTATTTTTCAAATTTTATATTTTCGACATTGTAGACTGTAGTAATATCAGGGGAGCTTTATATATGAACATAATTCTGTTTTCGGTTTTTGGTAAATAATTTTATTTATCTATTTCTAATTTGCAAATAACGGCTTCATTAAAATGTGACCTTATCTATTTTGTTAAACAAATTCCATAATTTCTTGAATTACGTATTTAAAAAAAAAATCCAAAGTTTAGAAACATCGTGTCAGCAAATGAGAAACCTAACTATAGGGAAACGGACTTTCCAAGGTAGGAAATAAAACTTCCAATCTACCAAAGCATTCAGCGTAAAGGTTATGTCTCGAATTTACGAATTGTGCGCTAATGCGATATTTATAAATGGTGCTGTATTTCAACTATCTAATACCCCAAAAAAATTCAAATTAATTCTGACCAAGTGTCAGAATGGGATGTTTATTGCACCGAAATGCATAACGCCATAGATATTATGAAAGTGTTAGTACAGACATGTTACATGACCCGCTGACTGTTGGTGGTCCAATTTAATGTTGTATTCCTCTGGAATTTGGTTAGGAACAAAGAATACATTTAACAAGATGCAATACCTATCCTTCCACCATATGAAGAAAAAAGATTTGGTACTTATTAAGAATCCGGTAAACATGCGAGAAATACCGCATTGAAATCTCAAAGATGCTATTGAAAAACAGGTTTCCGCTGACTAGTGAGGTGCTGCTAACTTCGTTACAAAGATTTAGAGTTTAGTTTTTAGGGGTTAAAGGGGCAAAAAAAAGGAACCTAGGTTAGGTTAGGCTACGCATTTAAGATATGCTATGCTTTACCCCCCCCCCCCTAATGTGCAAATATATAGTTCAAATTCATTGTATTTTTTGTGGTTGTTTCATGTAATGTTTAGTCTCCCACTCTCATAGGCCAAAGAGCTTTTCTGGGAGTCTAAAGCTTTGTAATTTTTTCTATTTTCTTTAAATAAATTGATTGATTGATTGATTGGCGGAAGTACCCTTGAAATTGTTCTTTGATGATCATGTGTTTATTTCAGTCTAAGATAGCCCTTATTTGCATTTTTTTTTTCTTGTCAGTTCTTCTTTGTTTTGGTTTCTATTTGTTAGAAGTTATTCGGTTCTTTTTCCTTTTATTTTTATATATTGTTATTTTATATATTATATATTGTAACTTTTTTTTTATCCTGCTAGTTACCTTGTGCGTTCCAGGTCATACGCCACTTGTTCTATCTTTGTTATGATCCCCGCGTATTCGAATGACAGATCCTCGGATCGAGCTGGATAACCATTGCTTTGAGCATGGCATTCGCAAAACAACCATAGTAAAAAGTGTCCCTTAATTTTATTAATTTAAAAAAGCAAAGTTTTTCCGAGGGAAGTAAAGAGCGAAACTGACACTCAAAACGAATAAAAATAATTGCATCCCAGCAAATCTAAAATATATCAATAAAACTAGTGCAAATAAATCCACTGGTGATATTTCCCTATGTTTGTAGGATTACAGAAAACTAGCGCTTTACTGAAAACACAAAACAATATAGGAGATTTGATGCGGTAAATGTAAGCCATTTTTTTTTTAATTCGGCATCACTTCTGCAAAATGAGCTCAGTTCAATGATTTAATGTCGTTTTGGATATGAAAAGGAAATTTTATGATTTTTTTTTGTAAACAAGTTCGAAGTGAAGGAATCTTATTAGTATTAAGACTACAGACTCGCTTTAGAATTTGCTCCACATTCTCGTAGAATTCTCTTTTTTTTTAGAGAAATAACTGGATTTCTAGAGTTCATATTATGGTTGATATGTTCTTCATTTCGAGTAATACTAGGTGAAGCCAACATATTACCTGATAAATCAATCTATTATTTTGTATGCTGTTTAACGAACATAGGACTTTTGACTCCTAAATTAATATTCTTATTGTTTATGCTCGGCTTTTGCGTTTTCAGTTAAGCTCTAGTTTTCTGTAATTCTACAAACATAGGGAAATATCCCAGTTGATTTGTTTGGACTAGTTTTATTGATATATGTTAGATAGGCTCGTAACTAAATTTGTTTTTTCATTTTAAGTTTCAACTTCGCTCTTTACTTCCTCGGAAAAGATTGTTTTTTTTTTTTAATTAATCATTTTTGTTTAAAATTTCATTTAGAAACAACACTGCCATGATCTTTCTTATTTATACTGAATAATTTCTGTTCGTTTTAAGTCTTAATGTTGCTCCTTAGTTTCAGTTGAAAACTTATTCGTTTGTATAATTTCTAATCATCTCGAATCTAGGGGAGAAAAGACACCTAGACCCTTATTAAGGAGCTGAACGAAGAAAGCACCGTACAAGAATCAACGATGTGGGCACAATGTGTTTTTTTTCTCCACCCGGGCACTGCGTATCGAAGGAGTTGTCGTAGAAACTTCGAAAAGGGCTTATTCGATTGGAAATTGGAGTGACTAGTGCCCTTTTAATAGTTGAAAGTGATTGGAGGGCAACTAGCCTCCCCCCACGCCCATCATTCCCCAGTCAAACACAACCAATCAAAATTTTGAGATAGCCATTTTGTTCAGCATAGCTGATTTCCAGATAGAAAATATGTTTTTGAGGAGGACACTCCCTCAGATCCCTCGGGGCAAGGATTTTATGTTATGCCCTGGGGGAATAAAAGGTTTTTATAGAAGGTGTTGTCGTAGAAACTTCAAAACAGGCTCATTCGATTGGAAATTCAAAGGGCTAGTACCCTTTTTAATAATCGAAAGTGATTGGAGGGCAACTAGCCCCCCCCCCACGTCCATCATTCCCCAAAATACATCCAATCAAAATTTTGAGATGGCCATTTTGTTCAGCTTAGTTGATTTCCAGATAGAAAATATGTTTTTTAGGAGGACACTCCCCAGAACCCTCAGGGCAAGGGTTTTAAGTTATGCCCTGGGGGCATAAATGTTTTTATAGAAGGCGTTGTCGTAGAAACTTCAAAACAGGCTCATTCGATTGGAAATTCAAAGAGCTAGTACCCTTTTCAATATGGAAAGTGATTGGAGGGCAACTAGCCCCCCCCCCCCGCGCCCATAATTCCCCCAAACACATCCAATCCAAATTTTGAGTTAGTCATTTTGTTCAGCGTAGTTGATTTCCAGATAGAAAATATGTTTTTTAGGAGGACACTCCCCAGAACCCTCTGGGCAAGGGTTTTAAGTTCTGCCCTGGGGGCATATAAGGTTTTTATAGAAGGTGTCGTCGTAGAAACTTCAAAACAGGCTCATTCGATTGGAATTTCAAAGGGCTAGTACCTTTTTTAATAGTCGAAAGTGATTGGAGGGCAACTAGCCCCCCCCCACGTCCATCATTCCCCAAAATACATCCAATCAAAATTTTGAGATGGCCATTTTGTTCAGCGTAGTTGATTTCCAGATAGAAATTTTTTTTTTTGAGGAGGACACTCCCCCACAACCCTCAGGGCAAGGGTATTAAGTTATGCCCTGGGGGCATATAAGGTTTTTATAGAAGGGGTTGTCGTAGAAACTTCAACACAGGCTCATTCGATTGGAAATTCAAAGAATTTTTATTCAGCGTAGTTGATTTCCAGATAGAAAATATGTTTTTGAGGAGGACACTCCCCCACAACCCTCAGGGCAAGGGTTTTAAGTTATGCCCTGGGGGCATATAAGCTTATTATAGAAGGCGTTGTCGTAGAAACTTCAAAACAGGCTCATTCGATTGAAAATTCAAAGGGCTACTGCCCTTTTTAATAGTAGAAAGTGATTGGAAGACAACTAGCCCCCCACACGCCCATCATTCCCCCAAACCCATCCAATCCAAATTTTGAGATAGCCGTTTTGTTCAACGTAGTTGTTTTCCAGATAGAAAATATGTTTTTGAGGAGGACACTCCTTCACAACCCCCAGAGCAAGGGTTTTAAGTTATGGCTTGGGGGCATATAAGGTTTTTATAGAAGGCGTTGTCGTAGAAACTTCAAAACAGCCTCATTCGACTGGAAATTCGAAGGGCTAGTGCCATTTTTAGTAGTCGAAAGTGATTGGAGGGCAACTAGCCCCCCCCCCCACGCCCATCATTCCCCCCAATCAAGTCCAATCAAAAACACATCCAATCAAAATTTTGAGATAGCCATTTTGTTCAACGTAGTTTTAAGTTCTGGAAATTAGGTCTTTGGGGATGACAACCTGCTCACAGCCCTCAAGACAAGGGTTGTAAGGTATGCCCTGGGGACATATAAAGTTTTTTATAGAAGGTGTTCTCGTAGAAACTTCAAAAGGGCTCACTTGATTAGAAATTTAAATGGCTTGTGTCCTTTTTAATAGTCGAAAGTAATTGGAAGGCAACTAACACCCCTTGCACGCCCACCATTTCCCCAAACACATCCAATCAAAATTTTGAGATTGCTATTTTGTTCCACACAGTTAAAGTTCAGGAAGTTATACCTTTGAGCAGGATACTCCCCCCACAGTCTTCAGAGCAAGGGTTATAAGTTATGCCCTAGGGGCATATAAGACTTTTACTGAACGCGTCGTCGTAGAAACTTCAAAAATGACTCTTTCGATTGGAAACTGAAATGGCTAGTGCCCTGTATAATAGTAAACAGGGATTAGAAAGTAACATACCTATCTTCAATCTCCACCATTTTCCTACATAGATCAGATACAAATTACTTTATAGCCATTCTTTTCAACTATCTGCAGAGCTCAGGAAATTATAATTTCAAGAAAGAAATAATTCTCATAGTGGTTGGGACAAGGGGTCTAAGTTATGCCCTGGGGACATATAAAGTTTTTATTGAAATGGGCAACTAGCCCCCCTCTTACGCCCACCATTTCCCCAAACACATCCAATCAAAATTTTGAGATATCGATTTTGTTCAACATAGTCGGAAGTTCTGTAAATTAGGTCTTTTAGGATAAAAACCCCATCAGAGCTTTCAGTGCAAGGGTTGTAATTTGTGCCCTGGGGGCATATAAAATTTATATAGAAAGTTGTTGTAGAAATTTCAAAAGGGGCTCATTTATTGGAAATTGAAATTGCCCTTTTTAATTGTCGAAAGTGAGTGGAGAGTAATTAACCCCCCTCTCACGCCCTCCATTTCCCCAAACACATTCAATCAAAGTTTAAAGATAGCCATTTTGTCCAACGTAGTTGAAAGTTCTGGAAATTATGTATTTAAGGATAAGAAACCCCGAGAGTCCCCAGGGCAAAGGTTGTAAGTTATGCCCAGGGGGCATATAAGGTTTTTAATGATAGAGTTGTCGTAAAAACTTCAAAAGGATAGTGCCCTTTTTAATAGTTGAAAGTGACTGGATGGTAACTAACCCCTCTCTCACGCCCACCATTCCCCCAAACACATCCAATCAAAATTTTCAGATGGCTATTTTGTTCAACGTAGTAAAAAGTTCTGGAAATTAGGCCTGTGAGGATGACACCCCCCCCACCCAGCCCTCAGGACGAGGGTTGTAAGTTATCCCCCGGGGGCATATAAGATTTTATTGAAAGTGTTGTCGTAGAAACTTCAAAAGGGCTCAGTTGAATGGAAATTGAAAGGGCTAGTGCCTTTTTTAATAGTTGAAAGTGATTGGAGAAAGACTAACGCCCCTCTCACGCCCACTATTTTCCAGACACATCCAATCAAAATTTTGAGAAAGCCATTTTGTGTAACGTAGTTGAAAGTTCTGGAAATTAGGTCTTAGAGGATGACAACCACCCTCACAGCCCTTAGGGTAAGAGTTGTAATTTATGCCCTGGGGCCATATAAGGTGTTTATAGGAAGTTTTGTCGTTGAAACTCGAAAAAGGCTCATGCGATTGCAATTCGAAAGGCCTAGTTCCCTTTTTAATAGTTGAAAATAATTGGAAGGCTTGACATTTTTATAGTAAAGATCGATGTGGATATAATGTGTTATTTTTTTGTTGTTTAAACCAGGGCACTTTGTATCAAAGGAGTTGTCGTAGGAACTTCGAAAAGGGCTCATTCGATTGAAAATAGAAAGCGCTGATGCCCTTTTTAATAGGTGAAAGGTATTTGAGGAAAACTAATCCCGCTACCACACCCACCCATCCATTTGACTTTATTTTCAAAAATTACATTTTTCCATAAGATTAAATAAAAACGCACGCTGTTAATGCTAATTCCCAATAAGGCATCTTAGCAGTATCCCAAACACGACTGAGGGTTTTATGTTAAAACTTTCGGGGCTGCTTCTGCTCTTAAAATTTAACCAAATTAAAATAGCGTAAGTGTATCCAAGCTATCAAAGAAAGTAAACAGATTTTTTTGCGAATGGTATCAAGTTTTCCATTTCAGGTCAACTAGAGGAGGTATGAAACTAAATTAAACACTACTATTTGTGTCCGGATTTTTAAGAGGGTGTATGTTAGCAGGCCAAACTATAAATTCTTAAAAAAACGAAAAGATTTAAAGTATTATTTTCTTTTTCTCTGAAAATACTATGTCAATATAAAACGAACAGAAATTAATTTAAAAAAAGTTTTCCACAAAATAAGTTTTTCAAAGAAAAGTAAAGAACTCCATTAGACAAAAAATGAGCAAAAATAAAATCAAATAATCTACCAAGCGTGAAATTACTACTAATCAGCATCGATAAATACATGAAATCTAAAACGAGCAGAAATTACAATAAATAACCGAGTCTAACTCAAAACGAGCAGAAATTACCATAAGTTGGGCTCAAAACCCCTACGCCTTCCCAAGGCCAGAACATAATTTGCACTTTACTGAAAAAAATACAAACGAATGTGCATTGTCAGTTTAATATACATATACTGATATTTAGTAATCAAAATCTTAATATTATTTGATTTATTAAAGTTATAAAGGTAAAAACATTTATATTTTTTAACATTAACATAAAAACATTACATTAAAATTTTTATTTATATTTTATATTATTGTCATAAACTAAGTTTGTTTTCATTTCAAAAATTTTGGGAAGAATTGCCTGAGTTCCTCTTCGGATGCACAACTTACGTATGAAGAGAATATTACGGTGGAATCGTCAAGTAAATAATTTGAACAAGCAAGTATAATAATAAGTAATCCTTCTTTTAAAATACAACTTTGAGTAGTTCTAGAACCGTATGCCTACGCTTCTCCAACCACTAAGTGGCAAGGGGTTGGGATCAGGGGTGTAATTTGCTATGGGAGAGAGGGGGAAGCTGCCCCTCCGGGACCTCAGTTTCTCCCTGTCCCCAGTTCCCCCCCACCCTGCTGAAATTTATTTTCTCCAAAAATATTGTCAAAACTAAGATAACTCTGCATAATTCAAGCATCCACTGAAACAGGTCAGTTTTCTTTAATACATCTTTACCTTTATTATTACTGTATGGCATGTTTTTCATTTTTCTCTGTCATTTTCACTTGATTTGAGAAAATTCTGGTAGGCCACTAGCCCCAGCCACTTGACAAATGGCAACAAAAGTGGCGTTTTTAGTGCCATTCGGAACTTGCTGATGGTGGAATCTATCGGAAGGACATAAGTATGAGCATTATTTTTTACATGAGCCATTAAAAATCTGTCTAAGATACCTCCAATACCAATACGCTAAATAACAATACGCCCATACCGATACGCATGGTATCGATAGGCCCAATACCGATACAGCCCTCTCCCCAGGGACTATGGAGGGTCATATCATCACCAAAACCATAGAGAGTGGACTTCTGAACTATTTTGAAGAAAATGGTTATGTTAAAATTTTGTTTGGATAAGTTATGGGGGAGGGGGGCTAGTTGCCCTCCGATCTTTCCGGTCACATAAAAAAGGCACTTGCAAATTTAATTTCAGTTCAAATGAGCAATAAAAATCTCTCCATGATGTTCTGGTCATTCTCGAGCCATGGTGAAAAAAACGAAAAAAAAACGAGACACATCAGTGCTACCCATGCAAAAAGTGATTTTTCTTGGTGTTCAAGGTGGAGGACCGTAATTGTCCTACTAAAGATCTTTGACCATTCTGATTCCAATAATGAACTTTTTTTTTGATGTGATGCCATTTTTAAGAGGTTTCACCGTTTCAGGCTCTTTTTTGAAATCACCATAAATTTCTTTTCGTATTAAACTTTAACTTTTAATATTAACCGATACAATAGTTATCATTCCTGATTCAGTGTCAAACGGCAATTTCTTTTCACTAGGCAATTTTGTTTTAACAACGCGTTTTTCAACTTTTGGTTACTCTGGGCTATGGTTCGCTCTTTACTAAGTTACAGCTACTGCTGCAACCATGATTGGATCAAATATGGTAACACCCATACGCAAGACAATCGTTTTGTATGTGAAACTTGTGGCAGAAAAGGGAGTCTAATATAAAACTCTAATAGCCCAATCTTCTAAAACCTGATTGGATAAGCCGTGCAAAATCTTAAGCCAGTCATAAGGAATTAAACATTTCTTAGTCAAAATCTTTTTTAGAGCTCTAGCCCTCTCGGGTCCTTAAATTGTCAAACCTATTTTTGGGATAGTAATGCCGTGTTGCTGAAACCGGAAAAGGCCCTTATATTGGTTTAGACCCTCCATGAGGGTTGTCTAGTAGATGACTGTTTTTTCATTCTCTATTATAAGCATCAATTTGTACTTTCAAAGAAGCAAAACTTGAGGTGTTGGTAGGAATAAAAATTACATTTTAAATGTATTATTTATTTTTTGGTTTCTTTCTTTCTTTTAGACCAAGGCACTTCGTATCGAAGGAGTTGTTGTAGAAAATTTTAAAAGGGCTCATTCGATTGGAAATTGGAAGGGCTTGTACCCTTTTTAATAGCCGAAAATGATTGAAAGGCAGCTAACACCCCTTCCATGCCCACCAGTTCCCCAAACACATCCAATCAAAATTTTGAGCTAGCCATCTTATTCAACGTAGTTGGATGATCTGGAAATTATGTCTTTGAATAGGACATTCCCCCCACAGTCCTCAGGGCAAGGGTGGCATACAGGGTTTTAATAGAGAATGTTGTAGAAACTTCAAAAAGGGCCTTTTTGATTTGAAATTGAAAGGGCTAGTGCCCTTTTAATAGTCGAAAGTGACGGGAGAGCAACTAACCCCCTATCAAGCACACCATGTTCCCAAACACATCCAATAAAAATTTTGAGATAGGCATTTTTTTCGACGTTGTTGAAAGTTCTGGAAATTATGTCTTTGAGGATGACAAGTCCCCCACACCCCTCAGGGTAAAGGTTGTAAGTTATGCCATGGGGGCATACAAGGTTTTAATAGTGTTGTAGTAGAAACTTCAAAAAGGGCTCATTCAATTGGAAATTGAAAGGGCTAGTGCCCTTTTTAATAGTCGAAAGTGATTGGACGGCAATTAACCCCCCTCTGACGCCCACCATTTCTGAAAACACATCCAGTCAAAATTCGAGATAGCCATCTTGTTCAACGTAGTTGAAAGTTCTGGAAAATATCTCTTTGTGGATGACAACTCCCCCACAGGGTATGGATTATAAATTATGCCCTGGGGGCATATAGGTTTTTATAGAAAGGGCTGTCGTAGAAACTTCAAAAAGGGCTCATTCGATTGGAAATTGAAATGGCTAGTGCTCTTTTTAATAGTTGAAAGTGATTGGAGGGCAACTAAACCCCCTCTCACGGTCTAAATTTCCCAAACACATCAAATCAAAATTTTGAGATAGAAATTTTGTTCAACATAGGTGAAAGTTCTGGAAATTAGGTCTTTGAGGATGACACCCCCCCCCCCCCAACAGCCCTCAAGGCAAGGGTTGTAAGTTATGCCCTGAGGGCGTGTAAGGTTTTTATAGAAAGCGTTGCCGTAATAACTTAAAAAAGCGCTTATTCAATTGGAAATTGAAAGGGCTAGTGCCCTTTTTAATAGTCGAAAGTAATTGGAGGGAACTATCCTTCAATCCCACCATTTCCCCAAACACATGCAATCCAAATTTTGAGATATCCATTGTATTCAACGGAGTTGAAAGTTCTGGAAATTAAGTCTTTGAAGATGATAACCCCCTCAGAGCCCTCAGGGCAAGGGCCGTAAGTTATGCCCTGGGGGCATACAGGGTTTTAATAGAAAGTGTTGTAGAAACTTCAAAAAGGGCCCTTTTGATTGGAAATTGAAAGGGCTAATGCCTTTTTAATAGTCGAAAGTGACGGGAGAGCAACTAACCCCCCTCTCAAGCCCACCATTTTCCCAAACACATCCATTAAAAATTTTGAAATAGGCATTTTTTTTCAACGTTGTTGAAAGTTCTGGAAATTATGTCTTTGAGGATGACAAACCCCCCACACCCCTCAAGGTAAAGGTTGTAAGTTATGCCATGGGGACATATAAGGTTTTAATAGATAGTGTTGTAGTAGAAACTTCAAAAAGGGCTCATTCAATTGGAAATTGAAAGGGCTAGTGCCCTTTTTAATAGTAGAAAGTGGTCGTGGGGCCACTAACCGCCGTCTCACGCCCACCATTTCTCCAAACACATCCAGTCCAAATTTTGAGAAATCCATTTTTTCAACGTAGTTTAAAGTTCTGGAAAAAATCTCTTTGTGGGTGACAACTCCCCCACAGTCCTGAGGGCAAGGGTTGTAAGTTATGCCCTGGGTGCGTATAAGATTTTTTTTAGAAAGCTTTTTTGTAGAAACTTCAAAAAGGACTCATTCGATCGGAAATTGAAAGGGCTAGTGCCCTTTTTAACAGTAGAAAGTAATTGGAGGGTAACTAACCCCCCTCTCACCCCCACATTTCTCCAAACACATCCTATAAAAATTTTGAGATAGCCATTTTGTTCAACGTAGTTGAAAGTTCTGGAACTTATATCTTTGAAGATAACAAACCCCCCCTACACCCCTTAGGGCAAGCGTTGTAAGTTATGCCCCGGGGATATATAAAGCCTTTATAGATAGTGTTCTCGTAGAAACTTCAAAAAAGGCTCTTTCTATTGGAAATTGAAAGGCATTTAAAAGTCGAAAGTCACTGGAAGTCACTGGGCAGCTAAACCCCCTCTCTTGCCCACCATTCCCCAAAACACATGCAATCAAATATTTGAGATAGCCATTTTGTTCAACGTTTTTGAAAGTTCTGGAAATTATGTCTTTGAGAGTGACAACCCCCCCCCCCCCTACAACCGTCAGGGTAAGGGTTGTAAGTTTTGTCCTGGGGGCATATAAGGTTTTTATAGAAAGTATTGTCGTAGAAACTTTAAAAAGGGCTCATTCGATTGGAAATTCGAAGGGCTAGTGGCATTTTTCATAGTAGAAAGTGATTGGAGGGCAACTAAACCCCTCTGACGCCCACCGTTTCCCCAAACACATTTAATCAAAATTTTGATATAACCATTTTTTTCAACGTAGTTGAAAGTCTTGAAAATTAGGTCTCTGAGGATGAACCCCCCCCCCCCCACAGTCCTCAGAGTAAGGGTTGTAAGTTATGCGCTGGGGGCATATAATGTTTTTATAGAAAGCGTTATTATAGAAACTTCAAAAAGGGCTCATCCGATTGGAAATTGAAAGTGCTAGTGTTGTTATTAATAGTCGAAAGTGATTGAAAGGCAACTAACCCCCCTCTCACGCACACCATTTCCCCAAACACATCCAATCAAAATTTTAAAATAGCCATTTTGTTCAACGTCGTTTAAAGTTCTGGAAATTAGGCCTTTCAGGATGACAGCCCGCCTCCCTTCTCACAACCCTCAGGGCAAGGGTTGTAAGCTATACCCTGGGGTGTATAAGGTTTTTTTAGAAAATGTTGTCTTAGAAACTTCAAAAAGGGCTCATTCGATTGGAAATGAAAGGGCACTCCAACTGACCCCCCCTCTCACGCACACCATTTCCCCGAACACATTCAATCAAAATTTTTGGAGATAGCCATTTTGTTCAACGTAGTTGAAAGGGCCAAAAATTATGTATTTAAGGATGTCAACCCACCCCCCAGCCCCCTGGGCAAAGGTTGTAATTTATGCCCTGGGGGTATATAAGGTTCTTATATTAAGCGTTGTCGTAGAGAGTTCAAAAAGGGCTAATTCAATTGGAAACTGAGAGGGGTAGTGCCATTATTAATAGTCAAAAGTGATCGGAGGTTGAATGCCCCCCCCCCCACGCCTATCATTTTCTCACACACTTCCGATCAACATTTTGATATAGCCATTTTATTGAACGTAGTTGAAGGGTCTGGAAATTATATCTTTGAGTATGACACACACCCCACAGCCCTCAGGGCTAAGGTTATAATTTATGCCCTGGGGGCATACTAGGTTTTTATACAAAGCGTTGTCGCAAGAACTTCAAAAGGACTCATTCGATTAGAAATTGAGAGGGCTATTGTCTGTTTTAAAAGTCGAAATTACTAGGAGGGAGAATCACCCACCCCCCATGCCCATCATTTCCCCAAACATTTCCAATCAATATTTTGATATGACTATTTTGTTCAACATACTTGAAAGGTCTGGAAATTATGTCTTTGCAGATGACAACTCTCGCCCCATAGCCCTCAGGACAAGGTTCGTAAGTTATGCCCTTGGGGCATATAAGGTTTTTATATAAAATTTTGTCGTAGAAGCTTTAAAAAGGGCTCGTCTGATTGGAAGTTGAGAGGACTAGTGCCTTTTTGATTAGTCGAAAGTGGTCAGAGGGCAAATGCCCCCTTACGCCCATCGTTTCCCCAAACACTTCCAATTAAAATTTTGAGATAGTCATTTTATTCAACGTATTAGAAAGGTCTGGAAGTTATGTCTTTGAGGATAACAAATCCCCCCAGCCCTCAAGGCAAGGGATGTAAGTTATGCCATGAGGGCATATAAGGTTTTTATATAAAGTAGGGTTTTATAAACTTCGGAGGGGGTTCTTTGGATTTGTAATATGACGCTCTAGTGCTATTTATAAGAGTCAAAGTGATCGGAGGGCAGATACCCCCCACATACACACACACACACTTTGTATTGTCCCGAAATGTATCTAATAGAAATTTTGAGATAGCCATTCTATTCAAAATAGTCTAAATATCATATAACAAGGCTTTTGGGATTTAAACACACCCCAGAGATTAGGGACAAGGGTTGTAAGTTATGCCCAGGGGGGTATTTAAGGTTTTTATGGAAGAGATGGTTGTTTAACTTTAGAAGAGGCTCAGTGTTTTTTCCAGATTAATTAAAAAAACTTTTTCCACAAAATAAGTTTTTCAAAGAAAAGTAAAGAACTCCATTAAACAAAAAATGAGCAAAAATAAAATCAAATAATCTACCAAGCTCGAAACTGCCACAAATCAGCATTGACAAACAAATGAAACCAAAAACGAGCAGAAATTAATATGAATAACAGAGTCAAACTCAAAACGAGCAGAAATTAACATAAGTTGGGCGCAAAACCCCTATGCCTTCCCAAGGCCAGAGAAAAATTTTCACTTTACTTAAAAAAATATAAATTTTTTTACTTTTAAAACTTAAATAAATCAAATAATATTAACATTTTTATTAATAAATATCATTATATTTATTTTAAAATGATAATGAACATTCATTTTTTTTTTTGCATTAAAGTGCAATTTATGTTCGGGTCTTGGGAAGGCATAGGGGTTTTGCACCTAACTTATGTTAATTTCTGCTCGTTTTGAGTTTGACTTGGTTATTTATTGTAATTTCTGTTTGTTTTGGGTTTCATTTATTTATCGATGCTGATTTGTGGTAGTTTCGAGCTTAAACATATTTTCTATCTGAAAATCAACTAGCCGACGCTAAACAAAATGGCTATCTCAAAACTTTGATTGAATGTGTTTGGGTAAATGATGGACGTGGGGGGGGGGGAGGCTAGTTGCCCTCCAATCACTTTCGACTCTTAAAAAGGGCACTAGCACTTGGAGTTCCCAATCAAAGAGCCTCTTTTGAAGTTTCTATGACAACACCTTCTATAAAAACTTTATATACCCCAGAACATAACTTAAAACCCTTGCCCTGAGGGTTGTTGGGGAGTGTCCTCCTCAAAAACATAATTTCTCTCAAGAAAATAAACTACGCTGAACAAAATGGCTATCTCAAAATTTTGATTGGATGTGTTTGAGGGAATAATGGGGGGGTTAGTTGCCCTCCAATCACTTTCGACTATTAAAACGGGCACTAGCCCTTTGAATTTCCAATTGAATAAGCCTGTTTTGAAGCTTCTGCAACAACGCCTTCTATAAAAACCTTATTTACCCCAGGGTATAACTTAAAACCCTTGCCCCGAGGGTTGTGGGGGAGTGTCCTCCTCAAAAAGATATTTTATATTTGGAAATCAGCTAAGCTGACAAAATTCCTATCTCAAAATTTTGATTGGATGTGTTTGGGGGAATGATGGGTGTGGAAGGGGGGCTAGTTGCCCTCCAATCACTTTCGACTATTAATAAGGGCACTAGCCCTTTGAATATCCAATCCCAATGAGCCTGTTTTGAAGTTTTTACGACAACGCCTTCAATAAAAACCTTATATGCCCCCAGGGCATAACTTAAAACCCTTGCCCTGAGGGTTGTGGGGGAGTCCTCCTCAAAAACATATTTTTTTTATCTGGAAATAAACTACGCTGAACAAAATGGCTATCTCAAAATTTCTATTCGATGTGTTTGGGGGAATGATTGGCGCGCGGCGGGGCTAGTTGCCCTCCAATAACTTTCGACTATTAAAAACGACACTAGAACTCCCGATTTCCAATCGAATGCACCCCTTTTGAAGTCTCTACGACGACCCCTTCTATATGAAGTGCCCTGCTTTATAGAAAAAAATAATAAACTGTATATTGTGTCAACATCGGTCTGAATATGCCCTCAGGGTTTAACTTAAAACCCTTGCCCCGAGGGTTGTGGGGGAGTATCCTCCTCAAAAAGATATTTTCTATCTGGAAATCAACTACGCTGAACAAAATGGATATTTCAAAATTTTGATTGGATGTGTTTGAGGGAATGATGGGCGTGGGGGGGGGGGCGAGTGGCCCTCCAACCACTTTCGACTATAAAAAAAGGGCACTACCCACTCCAATTTCCAATCGAATGAGCCCTTTTCGAAGTTTCTACGACAACTCCTTCGATACGAAGTGCCCGGGTATGGATTCTATCTTAATTATATTATTATTACATAATTATTATATTAGTATTATAATATCATATATTATATTTTTCTTCTATTTTGCTTTCTCGTTGTAAAAGACTTCCAGATTTTAAATCAGAATACAGATTCAATTTGTATTCATTTTCACAGTATTTTTAAGAGTTCTATAAAAAAAAAAAAAAATTTTTTTGGTACTTACGTCTTATAGTGACCACACTTCGTTCTTGATCTGCAATGAAACTGGTTTTCTGAGTCCACTCGGAGAAAATCAGCTTAGCCTGAGCGAAATAAACGCTATCTATAAAGGTGTATTTTAATTAAATATTTAATATATTGAGGCGGTTAGGTATCTAATATAATGCGTTCTAGGCGGCCTGCTTTCCGTAATTCTTTGTTGTAGTATCCATAATTATGTAACTAAGGCATTATATTTTCATTATATTTTGGTATATTTCATTATAATTAACCTAACTTCACTTCTTTGGTGTGGTCGCTATAACACGTAATTACCTTTTCTTTTTACAAGAATTTCAAGAAAACCATTATGATAACATTACTGAATATTAAGAAAAAATCATTATTATCATTATTATCCTAGGTCATATCTAGGGGGGTAGAGGTTTTGAGCCCCCCCCAAGATGTTTGTCCGACTTGTAAAAACGTAACAAAACGTGAACATCAACCAATTTTCTATGTTTTTTAAAGTTCTTTTTTAGTGCCCCCCCCCCTAAAAGTTCTGTCTGTTTTGCTCATAGATTTCAGATTTATAGTCAACAAGAAGAAAATCCAGTATATTCATCTAATTTAATTTTTCAGCTAAATAGCCCCCCCCCCCCCCCCATCATTGAATTGCACTAGGCTGGCGCTTTTTACATAAAACAGTGACTTCCTGCAGTGCAGGTTTGCACAGGTGTGCAAAGACCTTAAGTTTTACTGAAAATTCCACCCGTCAATGAGGACTAACCCAAAGCCAACTTGAGTTATGGATGCCCTAGCGGGAAGCAGCATCTACAAACACCTCAGGTGCTTGGCGGTTTGAACAGAAGTGCGAACGAAAACCACCCTGTCCTTCTGATTAGCATCAAACCGCTCTTGATGTCAGTTTCAATTTCATTTGTAATTTCAATAGAAAACCTATTCCCACGGAAAGGGCAACACCTTATGTGTGAATCAATTTGTTTACTGTATATAAATATCAGATCAGAGGATAATGAGATTCGGGCTTTGATAGAATTGAATATTTTAACCTCTTTTTGCATAATTGCATTGCTTTTGGGTCCCTAGCCTTGTATAATTTTGCTTGAAATGCTGATAGCCTAAACCAATCTAAAACATAAAAAAAACAGGATAAAGTGCAAATTAAAGTAAAAAAAAACGAGATAAAGAACATGATAAAATCACACTTCTTGAGTTTTGGCACTGTGTATTTCCCCCGTAATCAGCAGCCTGAAATAGAGGGACGTTCTTCAAGAGAGCGGTCTGGGACAGAGCGTTCCGACATATAAGTTATAATGATTTTTCCCCATTAAACAGTACACTCTAATGTGTATTAAATATAGCAAGTGTGCCAGGAATTCTTAATGTGAGGTCAAGAGATAAAAGGGAAGCTTTGTGATTTCCCAGTTTCAAAGGCGATAATACTATGCGATGGCGCCTTCGCTTCTAAACTAAAGAGCCCCATAGTTCTTTTACAATAAACAGTTAATATATAAATTTATCTTAAAGCTTCATTTAACTAATTTAATTATTTGGTGTTACTTGAAACTATGTGAAGCAAGGTGTAAATGCAAATTAGCTATTATTGAGGAGGACAGGTGTTTTATTTTGAAGGTGGGGGATATCTGGTCTCTCAAGAAGGGAATTAAATATACCCTATTAAGGGAAAAAATACACAAAAATTTGTATTCTTCTGTGGCTCTTCGGATAAATATCGAAGCAACTCTAAGGAATCCTGCTCTTTTATTTGTTTTACACCTCAGTTACTTCATTATAAACAAATTAATTCTAATATTTTTTTTGTTTTTTGTTTCCTATTTTATCCATGACACTCAGCACAGACCCTTCAACATTTAATTTTGTTTCCTGCCTCGGTTACTTCAACTTTATCTATAAATTTTGTGATTTATGGGTTTTTTATTTCCTATTTTAACAACAATTTTCGGAAATTCTAAAACATTTCGATTTTATGCAATGTTGACTTAAAATGCTGCTAGACAGAAACTGTACGTTATTACGAATGTTGGATTCTAATATGCATATTAAAATTTCTCGCATAATTAAGTCGAATCCAATATAGTAGTTGCTGTGCAAAAACGAAGAAAACGATTAAATATTTTTTTTATTTCCACAATGCTTAAAATACCAACCTGTAAGTCAGTACAGTCAATAGTACAGTAAAATAGTAAAGTCAAGCATAAATAGTACAGTCAATCTAAATTAATTCTAGGGGTTATTTGAAGCAAATTGCAATAGTTTTGATTTTGGTATCCTTTGAACCGGAAAATGATTCTGTACAACATATAAAAAATCGACCAAAATCGTTCGGGGCAAAATTGACGTTTTTTTTTTTCTTCTTTTGAAATAACGACTTAAAAAATAACTTGAACTTTTGAAAGGTCACTGATAGGAAAATCTGGTACATAGATCACGAATATGGATTCAGTTCTGTGTTTTGATCATCTCTGAATCGCTTGCCTTCTCCACACACACATGCGCAAGATAAAGTGTGCATTAATACACGCTGGATATTACATGAAGTCGGATCCACGCAGAAAAAATTTACACTTCCTATGCCAAAATGCTAGAAAAAAGTCGTGTCCTAGTACCTTCGTATTCCCCCCCCCACGCATATTCAGTAAAATAAATGGTTTTGTACACAACTCAAAATTGTCCCGCCTCTGCAATATTCTTCAGCACTCCCGGTGGGAAACTATTCAATAGATGCGGTGATGCGAAAGAGCAAGCTGACCTGTTTTCCTGGCATTCGAGTTTGAAAGAATGTGTTACAAGTACGCTTACTGATCAATTTTGGTTTCAAGTTGACTTTTTAGTCAGAGGCAACGCTATAGCGTTGCCTATAGTAAAGGCCATACGTCTCCAATGTTTTTTGTTTTTTTTTAGAGGCACTTCATATGGAAGGGGTCGTCGTAGAAACTTCAAAGGGGGCTCATTCGATTGGAAATCGAGAGTTCTAGTGCCCTTTTTTTCTAAAAGCCATCTGACAAGAACTTTGAGATAGCCATTTATTTAAAAAGAGGTCAAAGACCATATAACGAAAACTCCGGGGTTGACACAGCCCCCCAGGGACCGAGGGCAGGCGTTGTAAGTTATACCCTCGGGAGAAATATGACTTTTATGGAAGGGATACTCGTGGAAACTTCGCAGAGGGCTTATCTGATCGGAAATTAGAAGTTCTAGTTCAGTTATTGAGAGTCGAAAGAGATTGGAGGGCAAATACCTCCCCCCACGCCCCTTTTTCCCGAATGCATCCGATACAAAATTTGAGATAGCCTTTAAGTTAAAAATTGTTCAAGAGTCAGATAAACAAAACTCAGGTATCGACACAACCCCCAGGGTCCGGGGGCAGACGGTATAAGTTATGCCTGGGGCATATATGGTTCTTATGAAAGGGATGCTCGTATAAACTTCAGAGAGGGCTCATTTGATTGGCAATTAAAAGTTCGAGTTCACTTCTTAATAGTCAAAAGAGATCCGAGGGCAACTAGCCCCCACCCCACGACTTCCTTTTCCAAAGCCATCTGATGAAAATTTTGTGATAGTCATCTTGTTAAAAAAAAAATTTTCAAAGGTCGGATAAGATAAACTCCGGTGTCAATACAACCCCCCAGGGCTCAGGGGAAGGCGTTCTAAGTTATGCCCTAAAGGCATGTATGGTTTTTATGAAAGGGATGCTCGTATAAACTTCATAGACGGCTCATTTGATTGGAAATTGTAAGTTCTAGTTCACTTTTAAAGTGGGTCAAGAGATTTAAGGGCAACTAGCCCCCCCACGCCCTTTTTTCCCCAAGCCCATCCGCTTCATATTTTGGGAAAGCCAGGTTTTAAAAAATAGTTCAAAAATTAGATAACAAAAACTCGGGTGTCAACACAACCCCCCAGGGCTCGGGGGGTAGGCGTTGTAAGTGTTGTCCTGGGGGCGTATATGGTTCTTATGAAAGGGATGCTCGTATAAACTTCAGAGAGGGCTCATTTGATTCGAAATTGATAGGTCTAGTTCACTTTTTAAGATTCAAAAGATATCCGAGCGCAACTAGCCCCCTCCCCTTACGTACCCTTTTTTCCCAACCCTATCCGATAAAATTTTTAAAATAGCCATTTCATTATAAATTGTTCAAAGGTCAGATAGGAAAAACTCCTGTGTCGACGCGACCCCCCCCCGGGCCCGGAGGCAGGCGTTGTAAGTATTACTCTGGGGGTATATATGGTTTTTATGGAAGGGATGCTCGTATAGACTTTGGAGAGGGCTTTTTGATTGGAAATTGATAGTACTCGTTCTTTTTTTAAGAGTCAAAAGGGATCGAAGGGCAGCTAGCCCCCCCCCCCTCCCCTCCACACCCTAAATGCATCAGATAAAAATTTTGAGATAGAAATTTTGTTAAAAATAGTTCAAAGTTCAGATATCAAAAACTCCGGTGTTGACATAGCCAACAAGGGCCGGGGGGTAGATGTTAAAAAATTATGCCCTCGGGACATATATGACTGTTATGGAAGGGATGCTCGTATAAGCTTCATACAGGGCTCATTTGATTGGAAATGGAAAGTTGTAATTCACTTTTTAAGAGTAAAAAGTGATCGGAGGGCAGCTAGCCTCGCCCCACACTCCATTTATTTTTTTCCCAGAGGCGCTTCATATAGAAGGGGTCGTTGTATAAACTTCAAAGGGGGCTCATTTCAAAGGGGGCAAACTTTTTTCACTTTGATATTGTTACTTTGATACCAGTTTTGATACTTTGATGAACATTTGATTTTTTTTAAAGCTTGACTTTGAAATAAAGAATTTTTAAAAGCTTGAAACTTTTTGTAATCAAAAACGAACAAAAATTAATTAAAAAAAACTATCCCAAAAAGATGTTTTTCAAAGATAAGTAAAGGCCATTTTAAACTTAAGCTCAGCAGATACAAATACCTGTTGAAATTCAAACTCAAAATGACCAGAAATTACTATGAAAGAAAAAATGAAACCAAAAACGAACAGAAATTAAATAAACAATCATAGGAAAAAAACATACAACAAGTAATAATGTAAATTAATAAATATATCTTGAAGCGAGTAATCCTTAGATTGAATATGAACATCAAGCTTAAAACGAAAAAATATTTTGCTATTGAAGTATAAATGAAACTTAAAACGAATAGAAATTAAATAAACAATCAATGCAAACAAACATATAATAGATATTAATGTAAATCAATAAATAAATCTGAAAACGAGTGAAACTTAAATTGAATATACAAATCAAGCTTGAAATGACCAAAAATCACTACAAACAAGAGTTTGGGTATCGCCTCCTTCTCTCACTGTAGAAGTCTAAAATCTACTGCGCCATTGGCGCTTTACCGAAAACTATATGCGTCTTGATTAGTCTTGGAAAGTATAAACAACATCAAATTGAATATTTGATTTGAAATGATATTATTTGTTGAAAGATCCATCAGTTCAAGAATTCATTTCACTCTAATTTTATTTTTATTTTCAATGCTGTAAGAACTGGAAAATAAAATATTTGTAATATAATTGGTTTTCAATGAGGCGCCAATGACACAGTAGGCTTTTGGTGTTCATTTACAGGAAGGGGGCAGTATCCAAACTCTTGTTTGTAGTGAAACTGTATTCGTTTTGAACAACTTCAGAAATAACTAATAAATTAAACTGAATATTTGATGTATAATGGTATTAATTGCTAAAAGCTCATCTGTTCAAAAGTTTACTCTAATTTTAATGTTTATATTCAGTATTAAGTACAAAAGAAAATATTTGTAATAAAATTGGTTTTCAGTATAGCGCCAATGACGCAGTAGGTTTTAGACTTTTACAGTGAGAGGAGGTGATACCCAAACTCTTGTTTGCAGTGATTTTTGTTCGTTTGAAGCTTGATTTGTATATTCAATTTAAGTTTCACTCGTTTTCAGATTTATTTATTGATTTACATTAATATCTATTATATGTTTGTTTGCATTGATTGTTTATTTAATTTCTTCTCGTTTTAAGTTTCATTTATACTTCAATAGCAAAATACAACAAAAAATTGTTGTATGTTTTTTTCCTATGATTGTTTATTTAATTTCTGTTTGTTTTGGGTTTCATTTATTCTTTAATAGTAATTTCTGGTCGTTTTGAGTTTGAATTTTAACAGGTATGTGTATCTATATTGACGAAGACCACACTGCCTTTCCATATCAAACAAATACAACTTAAAAACAATAGGGAAATTTTTTTAAAAGCGGTTTTTTAAACTTCGTATTTTAATGTAAGTTTGTTTTTATATATATTTTTTTATTTAATGTTGTGCTGAAGACGGCCCTTAGACATAGGGCCGAAATATTCACTAGTATAAATTGCACTGTCTTGAAAAAATTTCCCTATTGTTTTTAAGTTGTATTTGTTTGATATGTGTATTTGCTGAGCTTAAGTTTAAAATGGCCTTTACTTTTCTTTGAAAAACTTATTTTTTGGAAAGTGTTTTTAATTAATTACATTCAAGATCCAAGGTAGGTTTTCCCAAGCTATAATCGGAGCGCAGCTAAATAGTGAATTGACGTGATGGGTAGGTTTTACTATGAACCATAAAAAGTAAGGATACATTTTATTGTCAATAAATACTGATTCTCTACTAGAATGATTAAGATGTACGGGGGATAGCCACAACTTTGTAATTATACTTACGGTATGACAAGAATGTTTTGTGAAGCTGTTAAGAACATCTGAAGGTATTGGTGCTATTCATACTCTAAAGCGATCAGCTTCTGATGCCCGTGAAACCCGGTTTTAGATAGGCAATGTTGGGGTTGAACCGGATACTATCAATTACTCAGACACTCTTTGGTGAAAAATTGTACAAAAATTAGTAAGTATGTCATCTAGCCTTCGTGTCTCGAGGAAGAAATCTTACTTTGGTTGATTGATCCTTTCAAAAGTTAAACTGCAATAACTGTTTTAGGTAGGTCAATTTTTTTCTGGCACCTTGAACATTGGTGTTTGGAAACTTCATTTGCAAACAATTACCGACATGCTCCTTTACTCGCAGCAGCTGGTCACAGCTGCTGCGTCGGTGAGACTGTAGCTACAGCAGATAAAAAGTCTTGAACATACAAGCCCAACATCATTCCAGTCTTTAGAAAAAGGCTAACACGTTGTGAGAAGATCGGACATATTTTGGGCCGGTTTTTCTACAAATTTGGTCTTAGACCAAGAACTGATGAGAAGTCTGTAAACGGCAACCTGATAAAATAGAGGTAGAGGAATGACAGAAGTACAGAAACTTCATTGGCTAATTGGATGTCCAGCCTGTGCTCACGCTAATCTTCTGATGCAAGAACTGACGGATGTTTCGTGTCACATAAGCGACCAACACAAAGAGTCTAGTATTTCAAGGCAGCAGAGGGACTGCAAAGTCACACAAATAGTTATTGACTTTGTCGAGCAGTCGTCTCCTTTCGAGGGTGATCTACTATCACTGCAAAGCTTTACTACTAACACAATTACTGCAGAAAACGTGAACACCGACAAAGCAGTGGAAGTCGGGAAGAAGATTCTTGACGGTATGGTTATGGAACCTCAAAAGGAGTATTCGTTCCAACGGAAGGATCAGGTAGTCCTTGTGACGGGGAAACCAAAAAATAAAATAGGGGAGAAATCCACCGTTTAGACCATTCATTGCCGTTTCACTTCTAGCTATACCCAAAAGACTGAATATAGACGAAGAATCTTCATTTAAATCTGAACTTAGCTCCTATCTTGCGTTGCTTTTATATGATTCTGGAGCTTTAGTAGAACCCTATCAGAAGGTCCGGTACGAACACATGTGCTGCCATCTACAATTTAGTTTAATGCTGACGGGACATAATTTATTCAAGGATTATCGATCGAGTATAATGGGGGTCAAGGTCAATCGATCTGTTGTTGCTGTTGTTTGGCCACGTGTAATGGCATGAGGGGTGATTTACATAATCGATGGGGGAATTATTGATTCACGAGCGTGGGGACTTATGAAACAATATGGTCATAGAGTCCCTAGTGAGAAAGATAACGTAATCGCTCAATGACCTCTTTTTCCAAGACCAATTTATTTGTTGTTTCTATGTGTAATAACTCCGGGACGAAGGTTACACATGTGCATTGAATTCGAACGGGAACAATGTTATTGATCTAGGACTCGAGGGGGACGTGGATTTCCGAAAACTTGATTGCGTAATCGATTGGGAATTTTATTGATCCGATAACGAGAAACAGTTCGATCCCGTGTTTCCTTCTCAGCCAATCAACGAGTCGGTTACATCCCCATTCTCAGCCATACAGCGAGTCAGGTAAGAAGTATTGGTGAAGTGAATATAAGGTCAAGAGTTTTTAGAGATGTTTATGATTAGTTTTAAATAATTAAAAGGAGTGTTAAGAATGAGAACACTTTAATTTTAATTATTTGGATATATATTTGTGTGTGTGTTGATGATGGCGAGTGGAATTTTTAAATTCTTAGAAATTGAGAGTGGAATTGATGAAAATAATACAAAAGCACCAAGCATTACGGTGGAAATTACAAAAGGATCGAAGCTTTGTCTGGAATAGGATGCAGCATATGCAAGATATGTGATATCCTTGAGCAAATTTAAAATGGAGGATCAATTATGTTTCGCCGATAAAGTGGAATTAGCACATGTGAATAGACTTCAAGGTGCTTTAAGTGCATTGGTGAAACATATTGAAGACAATAAACAGTATCGCTAATTGTACATGCTCTATATTATTGATGTTGTTGTTGTTGTTGTAAATATTCAATAAAATTATTTCGAAATCGAAAATATTCCCTTTCTTTTCTTGATAGGAATAACGAATCAGGGTCAGTATAGAGTCAGCAGTCAGAGTGAAAGGACCGAAAAATGAATAAATTTGAGAAAGAGAGACCAACATCAAATCCAGTGTTTATGGAAAAAAAATTTGATTTTGGATGATGAGGTTCTTGATTTATCTCTTAAACGCAGGATAGTCTCTTTTCAGGGACCACTTGACAATATAATGAGGAGTGATTCTCCCCCATTAGACTATTGTATGAAACTTTTAAAATGTGATTCAAATGCTTATAGTCAATTTATTGATATATTAATTGGAACAAAGCAGAATCATATTGTGGATATACTTTTGAAAACATTGCCAATGGATTCAATGTAGATGGCACCCCCGTCATTCGAAAGAGCTAATGTCACAGAGCTACTCATCTCTCCCCCCATTTCCATCTCGGTGATGTTATTGAACGAAGAGAATCAGTTTTGTTTTACCTGTGGGTGAGTTGACATAGGAAACCCAAAAATGTTCGATATATTTACATTGTGCATATACAATCTTTGCAGGTGGAATCAATGTGAGACTTGTACAATTATTGATGACTATAGTGAAAAGTGTAAATTATGTAATCCTTGTAAATTACATAGAGGCTATGCACTGCAAATTAAAGGATGTAATTCATGTCTTGAAGAGGTGTGTGACTCTCACCCAAGAGGGCACCTGTGCCCCAATTGTCACCACGATAAATGTGATCAGTGGGAGAATACTTACCCCACTATGATTGGAAAAAATTCCAAATGTGTTTTTAGTTTATTTCTACGAGATTGGTATCGTCGCGGATTTAAATTATTCTGGGAAGAGGAATCTGGTCTACGATTCAACTGTTGGGGTAACAAGACAATTTGGTTTCTACGTCATCGTTGTGATGACATTACCTACTATGATTATAAACCAAGTGATTTTTATTTGGCAGTGACCGAATGTGATTCACCTCTTGAAAACATTGTATGTGATATTGCTTCAAATAGACAGATTGAAACTCGTGAATTTCATAATATGAATGTAAATAGTATAATTGACTATACAAAGAGATATGACAAGAGTGAAGTTACATTGTACTGTAAAAAATGTGACCCTGACTTTGCAGTCAATCAAGATCAATATATAGTGAATCCAAATGATTTACCAGCCTTATTGGTTTAAGATAGTGGCCTATACATCGAAGATGAAGAAAGCGAAAGTGGACATTGATAGACGTTGTTGTATATATATATACATTTTATTAATTAACAATTTCACAAATATTTTTTAAGCACTTTACTCTTAGGGCACTGAAATCAATACTATATAGGTCGGAGAGGATATTTTCCACTAGAAAGTCATTGAATTGTTGATTTTAAG
>NW_028300492.1:30490-107500 GCF_049724085.1 Artemia sp. Qi Xiang Cuo
GGCTAGCCATCCTAAGCCGAAATCATCAAACAAAGTGAGTCTTTGTTTTTCTCCAAACTACCATGTTTTTATTTAAAAAAAATAGCATCGGAAAAAGTTTAGAAACGGATAAAAATTTTAATTAAGGGGTAAATTTTCCGATTAACTCACTAATGATAGCTAAGATATAGACATATCTTTAGAATAAAAATTTCATTCTGAATCCAAGAATAACATTTATTTGCGGCGGAAATGAACTCTAACCTCTCCTCCCTACTTTGCAATATAACGTCAGTTGTATATATGCATTGAATTCTCCTGTCACTCTTTTCTTCAAACTGATTCACGTGTTTGTCAAAATAATGGAGAATTTCTTGCATGTATAAAACTCAGAGTACGTATTTCTAAAGGGGTGGGGGGTTAAAGTTCATTTTTGGCACGAATGAATGTTATATGTGGAGTAAGGATGAAAATCTGATTCTAAAGGTTTGTCTATCTCTTAGTTATCTCATTAGTTATATAATGGGAAAATTTATCAGTTAAGGTTTACGTTCTCCGTGTAATTTTTTGGTATGTTATTTTCTGTATTGCTGTGTTTTTGTTTTTTTTTTAGCGCGAGAAAAATAATTGCAGTCGTTTGATAATTGAGATCGAATTTTAACCATCTCCCGAAATACATTTTTAAATGATCTTCACATCTTTTTAAATTCAAAAAGGCGTCGAAAATTGACTGAAAATCGTTGAAAAAAGGAGTTTTTTTCTATTTGTAAGCATGTTTTTATCAGTCCCAAAGTAAAACTTTTAGTAATATCTTAGTTATGGCTCGGTGAATGAACAGATTTGAATTAAAAATTTTTATGATGTAAGTACAAGGCCGTATCCAGGGGGGGGGGGTAGGTTATTTGACCCCCCCCCCTCCCCGAAATATTTTTTCGTAAAAAAAATCCTGGATACGAGTTTGTGTAAGTATCTTGTAATTTCGGTGCAAGTTACAGCTGTAGACTTGTGGCCAAATGTTGCGTGAGAGGGAAATTTAAAAAAAGAGGGAAATTAAAAAAAAAACTATACCAGCACTAATCAAAGTTCAAAAATTTCGGTGTCATATCGGTGCTTTTTCAGCAATTTCTCTATAATGCTCAAAGTATTTTCAATAAAAAAAACCATAGGGACCAGATTAAAAAAAAAAATTAATTTGGTAGATTAATTTTGTATTTTATATTTAATTTAATATATCTAATTCGGTAGATTAATTTGACTTAATTCGGTATTTAATCGGATTATAAAGCATCAATCCAGTTCACATTTAAAAATCCACAATCCCCACTCCAACCCATTTTGAAACGTTGAATTTTACCTTAACAGGAATTTATGACGTCAAAGGCATTTGATGACGTCAATTTATGACGTTAATTTTGCATTTCATCGGATTATAAATTTATCATTCCAGTTCACATTTAAAAATTCACGATCCCCGCTCCACCCCATTTTTAAATGTTGAATTTTACCTGAACAGGAATTTGACGTCAAAGGCTAATGCAATATGACATTTCAGATCTAATGCCTTCTGGGAAGTTCAAATTAATTAACAGTTTAGTTTAGAATTAGTGCAAACTCTGCATTTTAATTCAGAAAATTAAGTAGATTTCAAGGAACATCCCCGCACCCAGCAGAATTAATTTCGTACAAATTATATTGAAAGGCTGAATTAATTTTATATTTTAAGCTTAGGTGATTTTCGAAAATTTCGTTGAAGAAATCGAAAAGTCTTCAAATTTTAGTTTTTTATGAAATATCTGTAGTGATTAGTTAACTATTTTTATATTGCAGTACATTTTCTGTAAAATGCAAATAATGCCTGAGTGTAAGGTGTCGGGGCGAATAAATATCCCGTCCTATTCTTGGCAAAATTTGATTATTTTTTATAGTTGTAACTAGTTACAACTAAAGACTGACATTAAAGCACGCGACGGTAAAAAATTAAAATTGTTTGGGATTTTTTTTTTAGGGGGGGGGGGGCACCAATATAATTAAAAATGAGGGGTATAACTCCCGTAAAATTTGTCCAAATGGCATTAAAAAATAGATTTTTTGAACTAAAGGTTTGCAAAAAATTTATGAGTCAAAGATTTTTTGTGGGGTCGGGGGTGGGGTTGAAACTACCTAACCCTCCCCCAGCTTTTCTTAATAGAAAAAAATATACTATTTTAAAATGCTATATACATTTTCCACAAAGCTCCTAAAGTTGGATTTGAAAGAACTACTTACTATTTGAATTCGTCTTCTTTCTGTTTATAGTTTAGCTTAGTTTACTACTTTACTTTGCTTTACTAGTTTACTTTAACTTACACTTATTTCTTTTCGAATCGTAATATTATACAAAATTGCCATTTTGCAGCTTTTAAATAGGTATTGAGGAAATTGAATGCCCTGTTGTTAATGGATGAATAAATAGTCAAAGGAAATTAGGTAGATTAATGGGAGATACAGAGACTATAAAGCTTTTAAGGTTAAAGACTCCTATCAGTCCCAGATTTGAATATTAATTAGAATTTTTTTTTTTTTTTACCGCAATTGTTTGTGAGTGGGAACTACGGGGCTGTGATTGTATGATATAGGGTTGTGAGCATTATAAAATGAATTTTGAGCCATTTCACTGCTAAAACGCCATCTGGTGTCATTTTGGTTCTCTACCAGCCAAAATTGTTGTGTTATTTGCAGGATTTGATTTTCCTTTAGACTTTAGACAATATTCCATTTTGGCGATGTTTTCCCCCTTCTTCTAAAATCAAGTAGATTTTTTTTAAGCTCATAACTTTTGATGAATAACTTTAAACTTATTGATTAATAAATGTTTGTAATTCCAATTTAAAAAAAGAGAATAATTCTGAAGTATTTATTGGTATTAAAAAAAAAATTGTCTTTAGTCTTACTGCTAGCGTGAGTTGCTCTTTACTTACCGTTTATTAAAGTGAACTCTGATCAGTAAAATTTGTCATCTGAATTTGAACAAACACTTTCAAATGGTTGTTCAATGGCGGATGGAACATAGAAAAGCATAGGGAATTATGTAAACACAACTGGAGATGGGGGGGCACGAGCCTGTATCCTTTTTCCCCTGATTAATTATCTGTCATCCTGGCTCGATTGCCCAGACATTACGACATCCCGTAAAAACGCTTCTTCTGTGCTCATACAACGTATACTGGGGTTTAGACTACGTATGCTCCTGTGGTAGTCAGTATCGTTACTTCATGGTATGTAACCTCTCAATTGTATACATTTTTATGGTTCTATTTTGTGCTTATTTTTAATTGTGTTTATATAGGCACTCCGTTTATCGTAGTTATGTGTGTCTTCAGAATTTGGCAGAGTTACAGACCGATCAGTATTCGAACCAGTAGCCACTGATTCATATCTTTTTTTATTGTGTTTTATGCTGTTGTTTTACCGGATACTTCTGATTGTTCAATTGTTGTGCCTAAAAGAAGAGGAAGAAGAAAGGTTGTTGCGCCAGAATTCTCACCAGAAGCAACTGAAGCTTTGAAAAAGCTTTTAGGAGGAAAACGTATAAATAAAAATAAGCATAAATATAAAAAATTTGGGCGTTCTTTAAACCAAAACGAAACTAACGGTGCCTGTTGAACAAGTAATCTATTTGGCTTTTTTTTAAATTGAATTCAATTAAAATTTATTTAAAAAAAACACGATTTAATCCAAGAAGAAACAAAGCTCTGACAACAATCTACAAGAAACGTGGCAAATTGTAGAAACAAGCCAAGACAGTAATTGAGAGGCAACAAATGTTTAAATGGCTGGAGTAAATATGACTCTTATTGAACAAATGCTTGTGTGTTAGGTTCTGATCCGATGATTTTGAATTGAAAATCAAGTATTTTGCAGTAGGCATCAAGACATGGCTAATTGTAGAAAAAAGCCAAGACAGATAGTCTGAGTAATTGAGAGGCAAAAATGTTTAAATGTTTAAATACTCGCCGGAAGCACATTCCAAACACTCGGTCCCAAATAGCGAACCGTAAATCCTGCCCGAGTGCTCTGCCTATGCTATATGTTCAACTCAAAATGTGTAAAGTTTAATTCTTTTTGGATTTTTTCAGATATCCTTTAGCTTAATTTGTTCATTCTGAGAATACGCGTTAAAGGGAGACATGCATTTGTCAGCTTTTTTTGGCGTTTTATTTTTAAAGAAACAATTTGTTGAAGCCAAATTGAAACAAAGTTCTTCAAGCTATACTTAATAATGTATCTGAGCAGAGGTACCATATACTCAGGTAATGACTTACTTCGTTTAAGCAGTATGATTGAAAAAAGGGATAATTGATTTTTTTAATTTTTTTTTTTTTTTTAATTTCGCGGATATGTTTTCGCTTAACTTATATATTGTGCCACGAGAAGGACATGCCAGGACATGCACTAAGAGCTACTAGTCATCCTACCTGTGTTCTACTGCTCTGATATCTTCCAATTTCGGTCGGCTTGCCATGTCAATGTTGAAAGGGTCCCAGTGATAAGTGGGACGTAAGGTGTACTATGGTCGATCCCTTCTGCGGTCTTTGAGTTTGCCATTCTTGGACCTGTCTAGGGACAGATCATACAGAAAGTATGTCCCCAATATGGCGCCACCTTTGATTCTGACCGATGTCTGAAACCATGGGTTGGTCTGAGGTAGAACGGACAATCTGGTTCGTAACGTCATATCCCAGTCGTTATTCAGGAACCTTGGAAGGTGGTTATTTTTGAAGTCAAGAATCAGTTTTTCTTGTTGCTGATTAATTTCCTGCACTAGCTGCTGCTGAAAAGTGCAGAAAAGTCATTGCTATTAAATAACCTCTATTTCAGCTTCACAGAATACCTTTTCGATCACCACACTGGCTTTAGTCGGTTAAAAGTTCCATTGACTTCTGGTCTCAGCTGCACGTAACGCACACTTGACATTGAAATTTCGAGTGTGTTGCCGAAGAACCTGAACTCTACGTCCTGCTCGACACTTGACGTTTATCCTTTCTGGGACTAAGAGATACAGTTGAGATACTCATTTTTGACCTTTTTAATACAGATTTGCACACTTTATGAAAAAGTAATGAAGCCATTAGTGAACTTCCAAAAAACTGAAAATTTTGAGTGGCCAGGGCTTGCCTTTCCGCGTGACTGGTTTAATTAATAATAGAAACGCTATTATATTGTAAAGCGTTTCGGAATTGAAGGTGTAGGCCTATTCAAAATGGCGCTTTAAAAAAAAATCCACAAGAAAACGGTTCTTTATTTCAATACAACCTGTTCATTTTTAATGAAACTTAGTTCAGTTAAATTATAAAGCACCCATGAGAACTGGTTTAAGGCTACCTACAAAAGCCTATAGGGGAACTAAGCTTCAGTATTGTATTCCCTTATTGAAATACATGAAATTAAGTACGCAATTCTCATTTTTAAAACCGTTTTGATGTATGGAGCGTTTATGTTGCGGACATTTTTATCACGCCATTTTTGTTTCGGAGTTTGCTATTCACATGTTTTTCAAATTCTAATTTCTAAATTTAAAAAATATTCAATTTAGCTGAAATAGTTTAGCTGAAAATAACCTGTTTTACATTGTGAGTAATTTCCCAGTTGACAATTGAAGACTTTTTATAATCGACTTATCTATGGTTTGGATATTTTGACCGCTGTGATTTCCCCTGGGAACAATTATTGTAGCTCAATGTTGCCGATTGGAAGTTGCCAATAGAAGATTTTATTACTCAAATCTTATAATCAATTTTCATCCTTTTCTTAAGGTGCGTCGACAGTACCACGTTGTTTTCGGGATGTCGACGGACATGGAGGACAAATTATTCTTGAATACTGTGTTGAACTTCGTGAGCCGTAGTAGGGAAAGAGGAGAAAAACTGAAGGGAATAGTTGATACAAGCATCGGAGTTTTCACACCAGAAGAAATTCTGAAAGCTAAAGAATCGCTCCATCAACTAATGATGGAGCGATCTGAATGACCCTTTTATAATTTCCTGGTGTTTTTGAGTGTTTGTTTTTGATGTTCTCTTTTCACTTTATTTGACGCTAAAGTGCGAATTCGGCCATTTTGGGCTTGTGATAGCCGTTTTTCAGCAATAAATATTATCTTATCTTAATGCAGTTTACAACACGCTGTAAAATTCACGTAAAAGATGAAGAGAATTTTACGGACATTTGCAGATAGATTCACCAAGCTCACGCCAAGAAGACCAAATTGCCGACATGTATTATTGATTCTCCCTGTTCAGTCCAAGCTACTAGTGAAGCTACTGCAGCAACCGTAGCTACTAAGGTGAATGAATTGTCTCGAGGTATCAAGAACTATTTTGCTATTCATGCCAACAAACCCATCGAATGGCTAAGCGCTTCAATCCAGCCTGATAAGCCCTACTATGGCAATCGTCCTGAAAAATCTGACTGAGTCCCTGATACCCTGAGTGCTAGGAAGAGATTCACAGATTCGGTATGTGCGGGTACTAGTGACATATCTGAATTACGGAAAGTCAAATCAGACTGTAAACTAGTGGTTTGTTTGAAAAACACAGCTGAAACCATTGTTGAGTCAATCAAGACCAACCAGCCGCAGATTTCTGCCCTAACTATATTGCCCTAACTATATTGGTGCAGTGAAACAAGTCCCCTCTGACGTATCAGCGGATGAGCTAACTGCACTGATCCCCAGAGCTACGAAGTCTGAATAGCTTGGCAGTTACCGTACGTTCAAAATATTATTCAGCTGTCGATCGGGTTTGGATAAATTTCTTAAGGACTCTGTGAAGATCTTACGAAAAACTGCCCACTGAAGAATTCCGTTTCTTACCCCGTCGTTGCTACTTATTCCACAAACAAGGTCACCAAGCTGCCGAAAGCACCCAAAGCCCTCTCTGCTCTAGATATGGCGCGTCTGACCAAGTCTACAAGAACAACGATGCAGAAACGTGTACTCTTGCTGTGCTTTGCGTTTACTGCAAGAAAGCGGGTCATACCTGCTATAGCGTGAAGTGTCCGAAAAACCAGCAAAAGGCTTGTATAGGAATGGGATAATAAATAAAAAGAAGCCAGTAAAGATTATGAACAAGCTGTCACGGCATATAAAGCAAGCGGTGGGGGGGGGGGCTGCGGCAGCCACAACAAGTGCAAAGAGTACTAGCGCAAAGAGCAAACCCACCCCTACCCAACGGGGCTCTGGAGCAGGCTTTAAGTCAGAAGAATTATCTCCGATGAAGACAGTGATAGTGATGGCAGCGCCAAGGCATCAAAGGCATATTACACTAGTTGGTTCTTTTCCCTTTCTTCACTAAACCCTAAGATTATGGCGCCACTAGTAGATTACTTTGACTGACCCCCTCCCCCTCAGCGCTACCTGTGTACCATGGTCAGCAATTAAAAAATATTTGTGACCAAATTCCGTGCTTTATGGCAAATGGTGAAAAAAAAGATGTGGTGTAGTTGCCACTAGTGGACTAGTTTGATTTAGTCCTCCCCCGCCCCAACCACCTCATGTTTCTATTATTATTAAATCTTAGAAATAAAATGTTTATTAAATAAATATATATCAGTAGTGTACAGAATATTTTAAAAACCTCAGGAAAAGACGAAAAAACCGCAGGGCTATGACCAAAAAAGTACATGTACAAAACAATGAACAACATACAAATACAATTAAAGTATTCAATTTAAACTTTTTAACAAAAAGATTAAATCACTGAAAACCATTCAAAAATACTAAAACAAACAAAGTACTGACATAACATCCTCATGACGGGTTATACCCATACGAATAAACCACACCAGATTCTTAATACCAATTCAACACCTATTCCCCAGCAATATTTCTGCCCAAGCCCCTTCCCCCTCATCCACTCCAAAAAATGTCCTTTCTTAAACGAAAACCTTAACCCTTCACAATTCTCCAGAAAATACAACAATTTCTCCTTCCACACTCCACACCTCGGGCAACTGCACGGACCTCTTACTCTAATCCTTCACAAATTTTGGCATTTTTTTGGGAAAAATTACGTAAAAATCTGAGAACCAGAACCAAGAAATGCACCCAGTTATGACGTTTGGGATGAACCACCGGTTTTGACGGTGTGCACCGTTGGAGAGTGCGCCGTATTTTGGCGCACTCAGATTTCCGGTTGAGTTTTTTAGAAGACTCCAAATGTAGACGTGCTCTATCGAAATGAAAGAAGGAAAAAAAGTGGACCTAGAGTGTCAATGCCACTTGTGGATAAAACCTTCTCAATTTTGAGACCATTATCTGTCATATATAAATAAAACTAAATGTTTACGTTAAAGGACAAAAATAAAATAATTTACCCTCTCACGATTTTACAGCCAGTGTTAGTTTATTTTGGGCTAGGCCTCCCCCCAAAAAAAATCGAGAGTAAGGTATTTATTTAATTAAAATGTCCGAGTCCTTAAAAAGGACGATTTTTCAAAGTTTCTGCAAAATATTTACCAAATGGGGTAAAATTCAAATTGTTTTGGATTTGGGATTTTTTTTATCCAAATAAGAAAGAAAGGATATAGGTATTCGACTTGAATAATCTTAGTTTTAAGTTAGGGATTTTCTTAATGGATTCCACCACTAAGCTGACAAATCTTATTATACTATCCCTCATTCTGTAATTTCAACTTGGTTTAAATTATCATATTGGTGGAAGTGATGAAATACTTGAGAGCCATGGCTAATTAAAGTAAAGCCAAGACAAGACTTGGGGATGGATAGTTAGATTGTTCAGAATAGTCAAAAGGTCCAATGAATATGCCTGGGTGACAAGACCCCCCACAATCTCTGGCGCAAGGGCCGTAAATTATGAAAACTACCAATTGCTTACAGATAGGTTTTATAGTGGTTAAAAAGAGTCGTGTCTACTCTTAAGAGCCCTATTAGCTAGCTATGCTAGCATAGCTCCTATCTCCAATAATTTTAGCAATTGGAGATTCCACATTGTATATTCTACCTATATTTCGGAATTTAGATAGAATATTCCAAAATCCTTTCTTTTTTCATTCTTTGTATTTTCCCTACTTTCGCAGGGCGTAACAGTGTCATATAAAAATGATTAATATCACTTGTTGATAGCTAGTCTATTATCCATCCTAGGGCAGAACTAAGGCAGATAGGCATGGAGTAAGGGTAATTCAAATAATCTGTCAGTTATGTGAGCCATTTGAAGGCAATTGGCTCAAATCCGAAAATGATTCAAAAATTTATGACTGACCATGTTCACAGGATTTGCAGGCAATTGGGTAACTGAAATTGTTCATATTATATGAGTTTCGCCTACTGGGAAAAAAGTCTTCGTGAGGGCAAAAATGAGAAAGAAAATCTCGTAAATGATAGTAAAGAAGTAACATCTTAATATGAACTATTGCCTTTAATTTAAAAAGAATATGTTTTTTTTTTGCTATATTGCCATAACGCAACGTGTTATACTTCTGGGATGAAAGACTTACCACGACTTATCAACAACTTGCCTGAAAAGCCCACTTATCGTTCCTTAATCTACAAACAAAAAAGAAAGATAAAGCTGCGTAGAAAATAATGATGAAGAAAGGAGGGATTAATGGGAATTGATCCGCGTGGCCACACCACAAAATTATCAATAAAGAAATTTTTAGCCAAAAAAAAGTTATAATCATGCTTAGACCTTGGGGTAGTACATATAATTTATGTATTAAAATACCGTTTTTGTGACATGAGAAAGTGTAGAGTGCTATTATTCATTGTGATGCACATTTAAAGTGAGTGGATCCATCCCCCTAGGCTTGGATTCAGTTCAATTTCGTGCTGTTTTTCTTATGGTTGTGTGAACCTGTCAAGCGACAACGGTCATAAAATCCGAGCCAGCTGCCATCTTCATCCGTTTATTTCTAATTATGTTACACTTCGGTACAAGGCTGTATCCAGGAGGGTTATTGGGTTTTACACCCCCCCCCTTCCGAAATTTGTGTTCGATTCGTGATTACTTGTATAGTAAAATTTCAATCCCCCCCCCCCCAACCAAGATCCTGGATACGCCCTTGCTTCGGTGTTACTTTACTTCTGTTAAAGAATGCCTAAATATTAATTATTTTTGACATTATTTTTTGTTTTTAAAAGCCGAAAAAGAAGAGCAAAGAGGAAGCCGTGAAGAAGGAAGAGGTTGATGAAGAGGAAGAGGAGGAAGAAGCAGAAGAAACTCCTGACAGTGATTCGGATTAATTTGTATCTCTATTTTTATAAGTAACTCGTTCTTTTTATATATCTTTTTTCCAGTTTGCTTATCTTCATTTATACTTACAGCACAGAGCATAAATTGCCGTTTCGCTTTTCTTTTCTTTTTTATGAATTGTTCATGTCAAATTGATTAATTTACGCCCAAATGCCAAATAAGACCGATTTCCGCAAAAGGCATAAATTGCCGTTTCGCGTTTATTTTTTTTTGTGTTGTTCATTTAAAATTGATTAATTTACGCCAGAACGAAAAATAAGACCGATTTCCGCCAAAGGCATAAAATTCCGTTTCGATTTTCTTTTTCTATTTTTTTGTGATTTAAATTTGATTAATTTAAGCACAAATTCCAAATCAGACCGATTTCCGCAAACCGCATAAATTGCCGTTTCGCTTTTATTTTTTATGATTTGGTAATGTAAAATGGCCATCTCAATGGCCTCTCAATGTCAATGGCCTCTCAATTACTTGTATCTGTCTTGGCTTTTCTCTGTCTACAATTACCCAGCCCAGTCTTGATGCAGCCTATGCAACCTATTGCCCAAAATACTTGATAACTTCAATTCAAAATCAACGTGCTCGGTGGAGGCCTCCCGCCTCCCCCGCGTTTTTTAAAAATACTCTCCCTGAAAACTTCTGTATACTTCCCAATAACCAATACTATATGTTAACATTGGGTAAAGTTCATAACTTTTAGCCCTCCCTCTGGGAACTTCGGGGGATTAAGTCATCCTAAAAGACATATTTATCATATTTTCGACCATTCTGAACAAAATGGCTGTCTCAGAATTTTGATCGATTGACTTTGGGAAAAAAATAAGCGTGGGAGGGGGCCTAGTTGCCCTCCATTTTTTTATCACCTAAAAAGGGCACTAGAACTTTTAATTTTCGTTCCAATGAGCCCTCCAACGATATTCTAGGACCACTGGGTCGATACGATCACCCCTGGGAAAAAAAAACTATTAGTCCCAATTATTTAGGTATGCAAAAATATGCAGTAATTACGCAGATTTTAAAAATAGATGTAAAAAGCTGAGCGAAAAACTGATCTTAAGAGGTTTTTATGCCAAAAAAATTATTTGAAACTTCAAAAAATTTAGTTTGGTTTATCATGAACTCTGAAGTAAATTTACAAAAAATTATAATGAAATACTGAATGATATTTTAATATAATATCTCGCAGGTTGAGTTTCTAGGGGTTTCAAACAAGCTTGAGGATCTTTAAATTGGTAATTGGTTCCAGATACCAATAAAAGATACATCTGGAAATGTCTTCATTTGTTCCAGAATGGTCTCTTTCAGTGACCTCTGGGATTTGATTATGGAAACATTGAAACACTTTTTGTATGTAATTTTTATTAGCTTGACTAGTATGCATTTATTTCACAGGTTTGACCTGACATAGGGCTACCTTATAGATCTTATGGTAGGTAATTACCTCTTAAACATAATAGGAATCCAGGTTGGATCTAGTGCTGGTGGAGGAATCATAAAAATTCCTCCCCGACGGACCTTAACCCTGGTCCAGGTTTTACCTGAAATTGATGATTATTTGGCGAATTTATCAATTTTTTTAAAAGGGTTGCATAAGCAAATTTTATTTTTAGGGTAGGGTTTTTTTTTTTTTTTTTTTGTATTTTTATTTATATTAAACTTATTTATTTTTGAATGTTTGCTTGGGTATTGTCTTTGATTTTTCTATTTTTTTTAGTTTTGGCTGTATTTGATTTCGTATTTTATATTGAATAATATTGGTAAGGATTACATTCAAAGGTGTCTGCCGAATATTAGTAAGTGTAATGGTCTTTGTTTTCTTTGTCAATTTCAATTAATACCTCGAAGATATGTTAAAATAACTTTATATAGTAAAAATTTTAAATTTTTATTAAATTGACAGGTAAATTGTAAAAAAAATAATATTATCTATTTAATAGAATGTAAAAATTGTCAATTACAATATGTGGGGGAAACAATTAACAATATATATAAGAGATTTTCGGGACATAAAACTACAATTACCAAGGAAAAAACTAATAATTATCTAGTTCAACATTGTAATAATGGTACTCGCTCGGTATCTAATCTAACTATTACAATTTTAGAAAATCTGGACCTAGAAAACTTTACTAAAGAGGAAAAAAAATAATACATTACGCAGACAAGAAGAGTATTGGATCCAGGCTCTGGGTACTGCGTATACTTCTTGTCTAAATGATAGAGTTGCGAAACACGGAGACATGTCAAATGTAGTTGCTAATTTTATCAATGGGTTAACTGATCATCATTCTTTCAATTACCACACTAAAAGTAAAAACCGATAAATATTACCTAGTAAAAATAAAAAAAATAAATATTTAGATTTAAATGCATTTTTAATAGATTTAGTTCACATATTTGAGACTAATTGACTGATTAGTTTAATACAGTCTTTAAATAAGTTATCAAGGAATAATTTAACAAAAGTTTTCTGGATTGCAAAAAATTGTGCAACATGTAACTAAAAAAATAAATTAATTTATGATGCAGTTTTTATTTTATCTAAATCAAAATTTATCTAAAAATATATTAAATATGAAAAAATTTTATATAATGATAATAGATTATATTTGTCTATTAATTTTTGTTCTAAAAAAATATAAGATATTAATTTGTCAAGAATATTAAACCAGCTGAGAGTAAAGAACGACCTTCCAAGTAAATTGGTGTATAATGGTTGTACAATTTTAACATATAAATTTTCAAAAAAAATTGGTCAAATAATTTTTAACTATAATTCAATACTTAAGAAACTGGACAGGGTGAGTCCTTGGAAACTGGTTTGTAATTGTGATCAATTTTTAACGCTTGTTGATTAAACTTATAAGCATATTGTAACGGGGGATGTGTCCATTATAAAGCATCGTGATCTTCAAAAGATAATGAAAATGGGGGCTAAGTTCCGTCTTTCTTACCACATAAGGCCAGCAGATATTCTTAGGGGATTTAAGAATGATTTAAACGTATTTATTGATAATTGGTGCAAGAAGGAGAAAATTACTAAAGATAGATTTCAGAATTGGATAAATTTGATTTTGACTAGTGTAAGAAATAACATGTATAGAATTAATCCTACAGATTCTTTGAAAAAATCAATATTTTATAATGCCAATATTAAACAAGCAATTGCTACTTTACAGAATGAATTTATAATTGTACCAGTTGATAAAGCTAGCAATAATTTTGCCGTAATTTGTCAGAGACTCTATTGTGATATTTTATCAAAAGAGTTACAAACAACAAATACATACGAAAAGGCCCATATGGAGGAGAAAAGTTTAATTGAAAATATAGAAGAAAGAATTTGAACAATTTCAATATTAAAATAAATGATAATGATAAACAGTTTCCTTTCTTATATTGGACGATAAAATTTCACAAAAATCCACCAAAACCACGTTTTATTGCTGGGGCAGCAAGGTGTCCAACCAGAATTGCGGC
The DNA here is from genome assembly GCF_049724085.1 of Artemia sp. Qi Xiang Cuo. NCBI lineage: Eukaryota > Metazoa > Arthropoda > Branchiopoda > Anostraca > Artemiidae > Artemia > Artemia sp. Qi Xiang Cuo. Next base: position 44,197 of record NW_028300492.1, read on the forward strand.
TACTGATCTATCTTTAATTTTAGGAGAAATTAGAAATAAATTTAAAGCATATTGCTCCGGAATTAAAAAAATTTCTAACTTTAACCCATATTGGAGTGTTAATAACTCGTTACAAGTGATAGATTCTTTGGCGAATGTTTCACCTGGAATAGTCGATTCAATTTATTTTAATGAATTGTGTACAAATTTTTCAAAAAAATTATTATTCGATAAATTTAATATTGGTATAAATAAATATTTTATTTTTTCAAATATCGTAGTTTTTAAAATTTGTAATTTTAATAAAAAAGCCCGATGGACCAATTTCTTTAGAAGCACTATTAATTCAAGATGTTATAGCTTGGATATGGTATGCAATTTATTGGAATTTGTTCTATTTAATACATTTATAAGATTTAATGGGAATTTATATAAACAAACTGTAGGTATTCCCCTGGGTGGGAATGCAAGTCCATTCATAGCAGACCTGTTTTTAAGTCAATTAGAATATGAATATATGATAAATAAAAATAGCCCAAGCAATGTAAAATATAACCTTTCAAATAATAAAAGATATCTAGACGATCTCTTAGTAATAAATTGTGCAGAGTTTATTGAGATTTCAAAAAATATTTATCCACAAGAGCTAATTCTTGAGCCTAGCTATAGGATGGGACACTCCGACCATTTCTTAGATTTAAATATTAATATTTCAAATAATAATAAATTAGTTTTAAAATTATATAATAAAACGGATGATTTTAATTTTGAAGTAATTAATTTTCCATATCTTGAAAGTAATATACATTCAAATATTACTTATTAGGCTTATTATTCCCAATTATTTAGGTATGCAAAAATATGCAGTAATTACACAGATTTTAAAAAAAGATGTAAAAAGCTGAGCGAAAAACTGATCTTAAGAGGTTTTTCTGCCAAAAAAATTAGTTGGCAATTAAAAAAAATTTAGTTTTATGTATCATTAGCTCTTAAGTAAATATACAAAAAATTATAAAGAAATACTGAATGATATTTTAATATGATTTCTCGTGCGCTTTTCTTTTTTTGGATGTTTGAGTTTCTAGGGGGTTTCAAACAAGCTTGAGGATCTTTAAATTGGTAATTGGTTCCAGATACCAATAAAAGATACATCTGGACATGTCTTCATTTGTTCCAGAATGGTCTCTTTCTGTGACCTCTGGGATTTTACTATGGAAACATTGAAACACTTTTTGTATTTAATTTTTAATAGCTTGACTAGTATGCATGTATTTCACAGGTTTTACCTGACATAGGGTTACCATATAAAGCTTATGGTAGAGGCGCCACCGTGCTGGGTAAAGAATGTAAAGCCTCGAAACCCGTTAAGGCCGGTGGTATTTCTTCTGATGAGCCCTAAATGGAATGTTTTACTTGGAAATATTTTGCTAGATTTAAGGTGCTTTTGCTGGTAATTTTACAACGACTTACATTTATTGATGACAACTTTGCATGGATTTGGACTTTTCTATTTGGTTGATGGTTTGGGTATACTGTTTGATCCTAGGTAGTTGGATGGATGTGTAAGGTGAGAGCCTCGTTCAAGTGCACATTTGTCTCAATTGCTGGATTAGGACGACAGTTTTTTTTTTGCTTTTGCCAAGTAATTACCTCTTAAACATAATATGAATTCAGGTTGGATCTAGTGCTGGTGGAGGAATCATCAAAAGGTCCTGCCCGACGGACCTTAACCCTTGTTCAGGTTTTACCTTAAATTGATGATTTTTTGGCGAATTTATCACTTTTTTTAAAAGCGTAGCTTATGCAAATTTTATATTTAGGGTTTTTTTTTTTTTTTTTTTTTTTTTTTTTTTTTTGTATGATTAGTTAGAATAACCTTATTAATTTTGGACTTTTGGCTTGGCTATTGGAGATGTCTTGGATTTTTCTATTGTTTGTCGTTTTGGCTTTATTTGATTTCGTATTTTATATTGAATAATATTGGTAAGGATTATATTCAAAGGGGTCTGCCGAATATTAGTAAGTGTAATGGTCGTTGTTTTCTTTGTCAAGATCAATTAATAACACAAAATTATTTTAAAATCACTTTATATAATAAAAAGTTTCAATTTTTATTAAATGGACAAGTAAATTGTAAAAAAAATAATATTATATATTTACTAGAATGTAAATATATATATATATATATATATATATATATATATATATATATATATATATATATATATATATATATATATATATATATATATAAAAATATATATATATATATATATATATATATATATATATATATATATATATATATATATATATATATATATATATATATATATATATATATATATATATATATATATATATATATATATATATATATATATATATATATATATATATATATATATATATATATATATATATATATATATATATATATATATATATATATATATATATAAAAAATATATATATATATTGCCCCTTTTAATAGTCGAAAGTGAGGGGAGAGTAATTAACCCCCCTCTTACGCCCTCCATTTTCCCAAAAATGGCAATTTTTGCCATTATATATATTTTTAATTAATTTCTGTTCGTTTTGTATTGACATAGTCTTTTCAGAGAAAAAGAAAATAATACTTTAAATCTTTTCTTTTTTTTAAAGATTTATAGTTTGGCCTGCTATTTGTATGCTGGAGAAAAATTTTCAGAAATTTTTAACAACCCACACCCTTCTTAAAAATCTGGATAAAAATAGAAGTGTTTAATTTAGTTTCAAACCTCGTCTAGTAGAAATGACATATATAACATGATACCATTCGCAAAAAAATATGTATGCTTTCTTTGATGGCTTTGATACACATACGATATTTTAATTTTTATAAATCTTAAGATTATAAGCAGACCCACCAGATTAAACAGAACACCCTCAGTCGCTCTTGGGATAATTCTAGGATGCCTTATTGGGAATTATAATCAACAGAGTGCATTTTGAATTAATCTTATGGCAACATTTAGTTTTTAAACATAAAGTCAAATGGGAAGGTGGGTGTGGGAGTGGGATTAGTTTTCCTCCGATCACTTTCGACTATAAAAAAGCATCAGCCCTTTTTATTTTTAATCGATTGAGCACTTGTTTAAGTACATAAGAGAACTCCTTCTATACACCGTTACCTTGTCTAAACAACAACAACAACAAAAAAATAATACATTATATCCATATCGATCTTTAATATAAAAATGTCAAGTCTTCTAATCACTTTCGACTATTAAAAAGGGCACTAGGTCTTTTAATTTCCGATCGAATGTACCCTTTTTGAGTTTCTACGACAAAACTTATTATAAACACCTTATATATCCCCAGGGCATAAATTGCAACTCTAACCCCCCGGGCTGTGAGGGTGGTTGTCATCCCCTAATACCTGATGTCCCGAAATTTCAACGACTCGAAAAACCCGGGATATCTATACCTTGCGAGGGGATGTGTCGGTTACAAGGGGTAGAGTGAGAGGTGCGGTAGTCTTTCTAACATCACTTTTAACTACGAAAAATGTAACTAGCAATTTAATTATAAATATAAATTGTAACTTGTTTTTTTAAACATAACACTAGTTTAATAACAAATTTATAGGAAACACCGGCCGCTAGTCACCCACGCGCAGGGAGGTTGGTGCTTTTAGTCCCCAGAGGTTCATACTTACAGAAGTAACGTCTAACAAGGACTACTCGGATTACCACCCGTCCGCTCTGAAAATATGAAGGGGCGGGGGGGGGTGGCCGTGTGGGGGTAAGAGAGGGATTAGTTACAGTACAATCACTTTCAAATATTAAAAAGGGCGTGAGACGTCTAACCCTCCAATTGAATGAGAACTTGTTGAATTTTCTACAAATCTATCATAAAAAACTTTATAGAATCACTCGGGCATAAATTACCATCGGCGACCTGGGGACTATGGTGTATTTTTAATCCATATATACATAATGTCAAGAACATTACAATACGTTGAACAAAATGGCTATTTCTAATCTTTTAGTGAATGTTTTTGGGAAAATGGAGGGCGTAAGAGGGGGGTTAATTACTCTCCACTCACTGTCGACTTTTAAAAGGTGCAATTACAATGTTATATAAAAATAGACCCTTTTGAAATTTCTGAAACAACTTTCTATATAAAAATTATATGCACCCAGGGAATAACTCACCCCCCGGTCACAGACAGCTCTGATCTGGTTATTATACTCACAGACCTACGGTCCAGAATTGTCAACTATCTTTAACAACATTTATATCTCAAAAGTGGTAGTGTATGTGGTTGTGACCTGGTGGGCGTGAGAGGGGGGTTAGGTGACATACAAGAAAATTTGACTATTAAAAGTAAAAAATAAATTTTAATTTTAAATTTAATAATAAAGGGTTTATAATTGTAAAACCTATAAGACTATAAAAAACATACAGGACCAACGTATGTCGCTTCATACTCGTTACAGGCGGTGTCTGGGGGGGGATCGGGGTGACGAATGAAGTGACTACTGTAAAAAAATTACTAAGGAGGTTATAAACCGTTATCTCTAAAAAATTTTATATGAGGGGGGTTGGGAATTTGTGGTAGTGAGAGGTGTGTTAGGTTCCTTCAAATCACTTTTGAATATTAAAAAGGGCGCTCGCCCTTTGAATTTCCAATCGAATGAGCCCCTTTTCAAATTTCAACGACAAACCAGTCAATAAAAACCTTATATACCCCAATGGCATAACTTACAACCCTTGCCGTGAAAACTGTCGGGGAAGTGTCCTGCTCTAAAGTATAATTTCCTGAACTCTAACTGCGTGGAACAAAATGGATCTTTTAAAATTTGATGAGAGCGGTTTGTGGACCTGGTGGTTGAATTAGGTGTTTTAGTTGACTTCCAATCACGACCGACTATTAAAAAATTCTCTATCCGGTACAATGTCAAATCAACTGATACATTTTTGAAGTTTCTACTAAGCCTCGATCAGAAAAAAACCCCTTATGCCCCAAGGATATAACTTACAACCCTATCCCTGATTGCTACATAATTTCTAAAACATAATTTACATAATTTCTTAAAAACATAATTTCTATCCGGAAATTCACAACACTGAACAAAATCTGGATCTCTAAAAATTTTTTTTTGAGGGGTTTGTGTACATTAAGGGCGAGAGAGGGGGGCTAGTTTCCATAAAATCACTGTTTAATATTAATTAGAGCACTAGACATTTGAATTTGTAAAATAATGATCACTTTTTCAATTTTTTAATATAAAAATATCAATATAACTTAAAACACTTTCTCTGAATTATTTGATGTGAGTGTCCTTCTCTCTTTTATAATTTAATGAACTTTATCTTTTTGTACCAACAGGGCTATTTCAAATTGTTGAGTGTATGTGTTTAGGGACCTGGTGGGCGTTGAATGGCTGTTAATTTACTTAAAATTACTTTATAATATTAAAAAGTGATCAAGCCCTTTCAATTTGTAATAGAATTAGCAATTTTTGAAGTTTATACAACAACGCTTTATATTAAAAATGTAACTGCACAAAGGAAATATCTTATTATCCGTGCCTGTTTTTTTGTTAGGGGTTTTTACTCCTCCCATACTTTATTTACAGAAATTTAAACTTAGTTGAACAAATTGCCTATATCCTCAGTTTGAGGGGATGTGTTCGGGGAAAGGGTGGGCGTGACCAGGGGATTAGTTACTATACAATCACTTTCAACTATTAAAAAGTGCACTAGCTCTTTGAAGGTCACCGTGAAGGAGCCTTTTGTAAAGTTTCTATGACAACGTCTTCTGTAAAAATCTTATATGCCCCAGGGTATAGCTTAAAACCCTGTCCTCGAGGGTTGTGTGGTAGGGGCCTCATAAAAACTCTCTGGTATCTCGGGACATCAACGCCTTTGACACACATCCCGCTCACACCCGTTTGCGGGTCTGTGTGGGGGGGCCGGCGGGGCTTGGGGGGGGATAGGTGCCCTCCACTCACTTACGACGATTAAAAAGGGCACTAGCCCTTTGATTTCCCAATCGAATGAGGCTTTGGTGAAGTTTCTACCACAACGCCTTCTATAAGAACCTTATATGAACCCTGGGCAAAAATTAAAACCCTTGCCCCAACAGTTGTCATAGGCAGTGCTAGCGCGCTGCCTAAGACAAGCCCTCTGATGTCACGGTACACACCTATTTTCCCATAAATTTTCTGTAATAGTCCTCTGACATCAGATTACACACATGTTTTGAATTTCTGTGACAAACCCTCTGACGTCATGGAAGCCATAGGGAAAACTGTATAAGATTGCTAACTCATGTTTCGTCATGTGACACAGCTGGTTCCCAAGCACGCATAGTTTGTACGCAAAATCGTGTCCAAACATGCGTTCCCATGTTCTAGAAGCCAGAATTTTTTTCAATTAAAAGCCCTAGAGGGATTCCCTTTCAATGATCTCAAGGTGCGGGGGATTGTATAAATACACTAGAGAGGGAACGACGCAGAATCAGTCTCTTGTAAACTAGTTGTCTATACTAAAAGCCTATAAAATTATTGATATTTCCTAAAATAAATTACTTAAATGTATATAGTATAGGTGTAGCCTTTAAATTGGTGTTTTCGCCACGCTCAATATCCCCCCCCCTAACACCCCCATCCCATCCAATGGTTGGAGAGTATTGTGTCCGAAACAACAAAGGTGGACACTACAAAACCAACAGTGGTACAAATACAGGTTTAACATAAATTAAGTTAATTTATAAATTTTTGATAAATATTTATGTATTCAAAGGCCACTTCTTTCTTCGCTCTAACAGAGAAAACGACCACCAGTGACCTCGGTTGCGTAGGTATTAATATGCGACTCTCCTATGACGTTAATCAGCTAATAGGTCAACCTGGCTTAATCGGTTCAGTAAACAGGTTAAAAACTTTATTATTGTATCCCATCATATGCACATCCGGCCTGCTAAATCTTGTAAATTTGCGCTTAAACATATCAAATGGTCACACAAAAAGATAAATTTTTATAGTAAAATTATAAACATATAGTTATACATTAAACCATATTATTTGAAAGGGAGCTTTTTTTTATTTATTATAAATCTTTAAATTTTTTAAATTTATTTTACGCAAGGTTTATTCGGGTTTTGGTATTTGAGGGGTGGGTTACATTTGTGAGTTAACCGACACGGAGGGGGGGCTTTAAAGTAGGAAAATGAGACGATATTGTACATAGGAGATTTATTTAAATGATAGAGATTTAAAATTGGTACACCTTTTGACCCTAGAGGAGTAATAATAGATTTTATAGCTTTAAAATACAGCTCATTTTGCTTTAAATGCTCTGCATCTCTGTGCATGTAATTAATTTTTTTCTAAACGGTAAAAATAGAAACAGTTATTTCTATCATAGAGCTACTTATTGACGGGTTTGTTTTTTGCATTGCATGTATTTAAATTTTATTTTCTAAATTGCAAAAATCGAAAAATTTATTTCTATGCTTTACTGATTTTCGGGTGTATTTCTCAAAAATTTTACTTTTTGCTTTCCTGAAAAGAGGGGACTTATTTGAAAGCCGGAGAGGGTTTTGTTATTTGTAGCAAAATAAAAATCCTGTTTTCTATGGCTTTTTTAGGTTGTTTCTAGAATGAAGTACTAATTTTTCTTCTTTAGAAGGGAGACGGTATTTAATACTAAATATTCTCTTCCTTTTTAGAATTTCCCGATTCCACCCCACTCCAAGTAAGAGGGCAAGGGGCACTGATCCAACCCTTGTGCAACAAATGGAGAAGACTGGCTTTTCCCCCTCCCTAAAACCCCGCAAGAGGAATGCAGGTTTATCTGCACTCCGCGAGCAAGGCGAAAATGCGATCATCTCTGCCCAAGATTCTAATCATCGAGTTGTCATGCTGCAAACCGAGGCCCACGATCATCAAGCTGCCCCGCAGACTACACAAACTCCCGGCTTTTTAGCTGCCAAGCAACCTATGCGAGCTTCCAACCATAAAGCCGCAACCCAATCTTACGCTGCTGCTCCGTCTGCACAAAGCCACTCCGTCACTGGCTTGACAGCACAAAGCCACTACATCGCCGAGCACTATGCGCTACCAGGGCCATACGGCACCCATGTTAAGCCTGAAATTGGAGATTTGACTATTTTTTCAACCTAATAATGTTATATTTTACCTGTAATAGAACATTTTTACGCATTTATTTTGTCTTTTCACTACTTTTTTCTATGCCTCAGGGTCAAGTTATAGAAATTTCTAAACGGGACTTTTTTTCTCGCCTAATATAAGATCTAATTGTTATCACTATTGACTTATAAACGTATATTATATTAATAATATGGTAATTCTCTTATTTTAAGTGTCCCCCTTAGTTTTAAAGGACTCTATAAAACGCAGTAATTAAAACTTTTTTAGGCCAATTTTTCACTTGTCATATTCATTAAATTGTTGTACTATCATTTTAAGAGACTATAAAACAACCATCTTATAAAGTCACCTTGTGTATCAGAGTCTCTGCTCCTCAGACATAGACACACACTGTCCGTTGTCAGCTATTCACGCACCGCCTCGCTAGGGTTTTGACGGAGTCAGCTGTGGCCTCCGGTTAAATTTTCTGCGTCTAGCTTTTCTAGACCTCAGTATAGTAGAGTCTAAGTCTCTCGTTTTACTATGATTACATAACGGTTTACTAGGTTATAATGTCCGTTTGTTATTTTTATTCTATAGTATTACATGTCACGGTTGATGTACCTTTCTGATTTTATGCTATTTAAGTAAATATAGTAAAAAGATATTGTTTTCTCTACTCTTTTTGTTAGCGCGGGGGTGTGGGGGTTATTCGCTAAGAAGGTTATTTCGGGGTTCCTAGTAAAGGGAGCATTGATTTTAAAGCTAAGAACATGAATCGATGAGTTTAGGGACCCCCTGCGAGTTCCATCAATACCTAAAAAATTTCTTTTTCCGAACGGTTTCGACCAATTAATGGGCAATATATTGAGTGATCTCCTACAAGCTGCACCAGCAGAGGACACTGCGTGTGAAATAGCTGCAAGGATTGTGAATATACATGATGTAAATCCCCCCTCGGTAAGTTTTAAAATTCTTTAGAGCACTGTAACATATATATATATATATATATATATATATATATATATATATATATATATATATATATATATATATATATATATATATATATATATATATATATATATATATATATATATATATATATATATACATATATATATATATATATATATATATATATATATATATATATATATATATATATATATATATATATATATATATATATATATATATATATATATATATATATATATATATATATATATATATATATATATATATATATATATATATATATATATATATATATATATATATATATATATATATATATATATATATATATATATATATATATATATATATATATATATATATATATATATATATATATATATATATATATATATATATATATATATATATATATATATATATATATATATATATATATATATATATATATATATATATATATATATATATATATATATATATATATATATATATATATATATATATATATTTTAGTAGTTTTGGCATAGGGGATACCTTTCAATGCTTCATACTGCATACATAGGATGCCCAATGGAAGGGGCATTAAATTTATAGCAGTAGTTTGGGCATAGGGCGCCTTTACATACATGGTCAGTAGTAAGGTTTCAATGAGTTCAAGAGGTCATGGTACCCAAAATACAATGATACTTTCCAATGAGTAGTGGGGTTTTAATGAGTTCAAAAGGGCTTGGTGCCCTTCTCTACTTGTTCTCTTTTTTCATAGGGCAATAACATCCAGGCTCTTGTTCTTCTTCTAGGTTCACACACCATCATCTCAAGGGACTTACTACTTCTATGAAGATATTGAGACATTTATAAACGTGGAGTAGGCCCTGGAGAGTAGTCAATGTGAAGGGGGTTTAAGTGTGTCAGAATATCCGGCTAGTCTGGCTACCTTTAATTTAGACAGTTTTGTGAAGGGTCCCGGCATCGAGACAGACTATGAATGGATGGATCAAGTGTCAAATACCGAGGTCGAGACAGTACCAACCATTGCCATTGATTTAGGGGGGAGGAGTGGAGATGGCTCGCCCCCTGTGTTACCTAATTTTTATTTACGTTAAGTTTTTTGATTAGATTAATTCTCTATCAAGTAGTAGTATTCACAAGGATCCTATAGACACGACAAACTCCTACCTCAGCATGATTCGCGCACTTCTAAAAACCATGTACGGGAGGTGGGTGGGCAGGACTCTTTAAAAGCATCCACTTAGTTTAAAATTATTGTTTAATGCTAGTTTGGCTGTTTTGTGCAAGCATCACATACAAACAAGAATGCAGACGCTGCACCCTAGATTGCATAATTTTGAGGGTGTGTTTTTGAATTTGTTTTGTTAATTTTTTAAGAGGATTGATTTTTAAATGGATAATGTGAGTGAGCTGGTAGTTTTATTCATAGAAAAATTATAATTAATTAGAACTAAATTTAAAAAGAAAATGGGCTTTAAGAGTTTGAAAGGGGAGCGGGTTACCTAACTTTAAAAAATATAATATAACAATTAAAGATACTAAAGGTGTAAAACACTTTTTTTTCACACGGGCTTGGAGTATTTCAAATAGTACTTCATCGTTGAAGGACATAAGCAAGATGTCAAGGTATATAGTGAGACAGAGTTGGACGATTGGGAAGTAAATGGTGGTGGGGAGGGTTAAAAATTTCCTAACTTAGATTTTAATTATTTAAGGGGACATTATCCGGTTACACTTAAGGGGATTGATATTTCTGAAAGGGCTAATGAACATTGAATAGTTGGGGTTACAGTTTTACAATGTGATTAAGAATATAAATATTGGGAACTTAGTGATAAAAAGGGGTAATATATGTCTGTAATGGTACTGTCAATTGAATCCGTGAAACACTGGGAATCGCTTCTCTACGGAGCTGCCAAAGATCCTGAATCAATGGGGCATTTCTTTCAAATTCCACATATTAGCAGGGTTGCAAGTGAGGGTAAAGCGGGGAAGGGTACTTGCTATTACTGTCCAATGTGTCTATCAAGATTCTTAAGTGAATTAAAGTTAAATAATCATTTGAGACTCTGCAAGCTCCATAGACAGGTACCAGTCTTTGGAAACGGTTTCAGGGGACAATGCTACCTTGTGGTTAAGAAAATTTCAGAACACACTGTTGCAGAGCAACAATGTATCATTAAACATTGAGGCTGCAATTACGGATGTGTTGGATACTCTAATTTGAAACATACTAACTAAGATGAAGACATTGCGATCTATTAGGCACAGGAGCAAAGAGATTCAAGTAATACTGTGCGGTTTGTGGATTTGACTGAGACGTTGGGTGGCAAGGATTGTGTTGGAACAGCTATCGTTGTTCTTGTTAAAACAGCAAATGAGGCAATTTCATGTCTGTGCCACTATCCAATGAATCTATCGCCATAAGACGAGATGGCTATTAAAAATAAGAAAATGTGTTGAGTTTGCAAAAAGAAAAATAATGAGGGGGATGAAACAGCCCGAGATCATGACCATATATGGCAGAAAAGTGCATTGAGGTGACGTAACTTTCGGGATGTTGATCAGAAATCCTGTAATGTAAATGTTAGACATCATTACCTTTTACCCGTTTACATGCACAAATATAACTATAACTTGACATTAATAGTCCAAGCATTGGTACGATTGCAGAAAGAGGAAGATGAATATGTCACATGGGTAGATGGATTTTTTATATAGCATCTTACAGAATTCATCTGAAAAGTTGCTCGTCTTAGAAGTTAAATGACAAGCACTTGATAGTGGCATAGCGTATTTCGATAAAATCTGTTCCCTTGATTCATGTAATTTTTTCCACAAATCTCTAAGTCAACTAATTCCAGTACATGAAAGTGACGATTTGAATAGTTTCCTCCTCCTTAAACAGCTATTTCCAGATGAGGAACTGTAGGATTTATTAACTTGTAAGGGTATATACCCGTAAGAGTACTACAGCTGGGGGGCGGTGGTCAGCAACCTGCTCTTGGTACCACAGCTTATACTAATCTAAGCTGACAATTTTGTTCCAATTCGTTGGATGGTTGGTGGGCTAGTAACCCGCCACCTTAAAAACTAATTACTCAAGAAACAGCAACAGATAGCCTCGGATTGACTTCTTGTTCTTCTATGAATACGACTCAGGCACGCCCCCGGACAGGATTCTTGAAAACGGCCGATTGTTTTGTATTGGATACTGGAATCTTAGAACAGTTAATCAACAACACAGCCAGGAAAACTCAACAGTGTTATGATAACCCTTGATAAATTCCGTATTGACATAGCTGGACTTTCTGAGACCAGGCTTACTGGTTTTGGGACTTTGAAATCTGAGATTTACCATATCTTGTATTCCGGACTTGAGACTAGAAAAGAAGCAGGTGTCGCAATGGCACTAAGTAATCGGGCCAAAAAATGACTAGTGGATTGGGACCCATTTGGTGAGTGGATTCTTCGTGCCCGTTTCGCCACTTCACAGGCCAAATTGACAGTTATTGTAGTGTACACCCCAACGAATGATGCCTGTGATCAAACCAAAGATGACTTTTATCGCGCGTTATTGAATGTTGTTGCAAAAACACGTCATCATGATATTGTGACTGTGTGTGGGGACTTTAATGCTAAAATTGGAGGTGATGCTTCTTATGCCCCAACTATCCTCGGTAAACATGGACTGGGGGAAATTAATGACAATGGTGTGCGACTCAACGATTTTTTCGCTACTCATTAACTGATAGTCGGAGCCACATTGTTTCCACATAAACAGATTCACATGTATACTTGGATCTCGCCTGATGGTGTACCACGAAATGAAATAGACCAGATCCTCCGTGAGAGGCACAGGCGACGATGTTTAGAGTAGGTAATACCCTTCCGAGGTGCCGACTGTTAGTCCGAACACCAACGTTATGTTTTCAAGTTCAATCTGAAACTAAAATCTGTGACAAAGACCCAGCGTACAGTGAACATCTTTAATTTGAGGAAATAGAATGACCCGAACGTATTGCACAAGTATAATACAGCTTTGTCAAACAAGTTTTCCCTTCTCAGTGACGACGTGTTGCGTGGTAGTCAGTGTGAAAATATTTCAGAAACAGTTAAAGATGTTTCAAAAGAAGTTGTGGGCGCCAACAGGACTAAGACAGAGAAGTTGATATCAGACAGGAGTTGGGATATCCGTGATCAAAGGTCAAAACTCAAAATCATCGTAGATAAGTATGACCAGAGCACGACGTGTTCTAGAAAATACGTACACAACCTGAAAGTGCAGTACAAGAGTCTCCATAAGTACATCAACGCAGCACCCAGGGACGATAAGAGGATGTACCTAGAAACTATGGCCGAACAGGCTGAGGCAGCCGCAAGACGGGGAGATAGCCGAACTGTGTATGCCATAGCAAAGCAGTTGGCGGGTATTTCAAAGGCGTCGTTGACCCAAGTTAAAAGCAAAGATGGCATTTTATTAACCCAGACTGATGACATAGTCCGACGCAGGAAAGAGCATTTTAGCGAGGTACTAAATCAGATGCCTCCAACAACTACTTTAAATATCCCTGAAGAACCACTCTTCAATCTCGGTCTATATTCATGACCTCTCTTACTTACTGAAGTCACGGAGGTCCTAAAGACTGTGAAAAATGGACAGGCTGCACGCACTGATGGCATACCAACAGACTTACTGAAGTACGATAGAATCACCCTAGCCAAACCCATTTGTGAACTTCTGTCACGGGGGTGGTATGAAGAAAAAGTCAATAGTGACTTGTTTAAGGAAGTCCTTGTAAAACTAGACAAACTTGGACAAAACTCTCAGCGTGATCATTGTAGAGGTATTGCTTTACATTCTGTTTGCAGCAAAGTCCTGTGACATAAAATTCTTAACAGGATTCAAAGTAAAGTGGAGAAAGTTCTGAGAGATAAGCAGAACTGAGTCCTAGCGAGTAGATCATGTTGTGACCTTATATTAAGACTGAGAGTCCTGCTGGATGAATCAAATGAATGTCAAGTTAAGATTCTTATAGTATTTATGGACATTCTCAAAGCTTTCGACTCGATACATCGCGGACCCATCTAGAAGATTTGAGGGCATTACAGAAGTCCGACCAAAAGTGTAAAGATAATTGAAGATCTCTATCAGGATATCCGGTTAGCAGTACAGACACAGGGGACCCTAACGGAGTGGTGGTATTTTAAGTAAGGTTTAATGCAGGGCAGCATTAAATAACCCATAATGTTTTACCTATTTATTTATTTTTGTATACGTGGATTCAGTTTTAGTGGTTGTCGAAAGTTAAATAAACTTAGAGAACAAAATTATAGTGATTTTTAATACTATGTTGACCTTATTACACACGACACAGACTATATGCAACGCAACATTAATGAACTCGGTCTTATGGTAAATTCTGTTGGACTCTCCCTAAAAGCTAACACGACCAAAGCACGGTAGACTGCAGTCATACATGACTTAGCCGAAGGACGTTTGTGTAACAACGATGAACTTCATGTGCTGAGAGAGTTCAAGGCTATCGGAATCAGTCTTAAGCAAGATGACAAGTCCGAAAAAGAAATACTGTGACGAATAACAGATGCTGTGTCTTATTTCAGCTACATGAGAAAGGTTTGGAGATATACTAAATAGTAAAAGACTTTATATATTAAAATTTATTATTTTACTGTTGTCTCGGTACTTATTTCATGTTTAGCCACTTGGAGAATCACTGATAACCTATAACGACGACTCCATTCATTTTAACAAACGGTAATAAGTTATATATTAAATATCATTTTTCAAGAAATAATACTAAATAATATAATCTATTGTATGAAAACTCAGACACTCGACATTTATCTTATTATAACGTGGCGCTGGATTTATTGGGGGCATATGGTGCGTCTGAAGGACGGAAGGCTGCCGCACGATGCATGGTGTTGGACACCCCCCTGTCTCCACTCATCAGGCAGACCGACCCTGACCCTTGGCAGGTCGCTACTGACGGAGGCGAAGCTGGCGAGGTCCTCGTTAGAGGAGCGCGTGTTGAAGGCTTAGGACAGGTCGTCATGGCGAAACACTGGTGCTGCCTTATGCACCCCCCAGGAGTAGGATGACATAAGTATGTATAAGTCCACGATAGTCAATGCAACAATTCAGATTCTGATGTTTCCAAGAGGTTTTGGGCAAAAGAAGGGTGTAAAAATAGGTTTGATTCATCTAAAATTTATCTGCCGAGTGATATTTTGACTTTGTTGGATATTGTCTGTAAAAAGACGAACAAAATTCATGAAGATGGGGGGTTAGATTTTGGGTATTATTTTTCCTCTCGTCATCTGGTGATGGATTTAATTCTTAAAGTCAGTAATGCAGAAATAAGTCTGATCACCAACATCGATCAGCACTAGTTTTTAGAGAGATCCATGTGGGTAGGGTATGTTTTCCACGGGGACCGTATCCTTGAAACCAACCCCACTGTACAAAGAACCGGTGAAAAGTCGGAATCCATTATCCTGGGTAGGAACTCTCTTTATCCGTAGGCAATATCTCACTTTTATTTGCCTTTTGGGGATTACCAATGGCTTGACGCTCCTCCTGCTACAGATTTCCTCAACATTCACACTATTGAGAAGAAGGGACAAGGATTTTTTTTATAACTTGGCGCTGAAATACCTCAAGAACTTCATGACTTGGTAAAAACCTGTTTGTCCCATGCCTCACTATACTAGTGCCAAGTGAATCTTTGAGTCACTACCCTTGATAAGGAGTATACAATGAAGGTGTGAACTGGACAACTTCAAAAAAAAGTTGACTTCAACAATTTAGAAGAAAAGGACTCTTGTTTTACACCAGAGTCTATTGAGGTAGATTTTTTCAATCTATTTATATGTATATATTAGTCATGGATCAGTACACTTTATAAATAACTTAACAGTTGAATATTGTTTAAAACTGGTTAAATAAAAGTTATCAAGAAATAAACACCGGTAGAAAAAAAGATATATCAAATCATATTTATTTGGCTTTTGGTAAGTGATGCGAGAGTTTGCGTCACAGGAGTCTTTTTGACGCTGTGACTGACAAATTGAATATGGTCCCATTACATATAAAGAAAACAGCTCATCTGCCAGTTACATTATATAATATTCAAATAAACTCATGTTTGATTTACAAACAACTACACAATAAACTCTTTGTTTAATTTATATGAATCAGTTAATACAAACAATATAATTAAAAACATATTTTATTATTATTTCTTCCCAACATCATGTATAATTTATCAACTGACAAAAATTCTTACATAAACATAAAAAAAATACTAAACAAAACAAAAGAAAAATAGACATACAGACTAAAATAAAAATCACATCTTAAATAAATAACCTCCAGTAACTTAATTATACACTCGAATTATTATATTTACAAAAATAAAAACATAATATTAAAAGTAATAAAAATAAAAATAACAAGAAAATAGCTTAATAAGAAACAATAAATAAAATCTATAAACCACTAAACACATAAACTTAAATGTAATCACAAGACACAAACAAATAAATGAGATTAATTCTTAAAAATTAATAGGATAATTAACCAACTTATAACCTAATAATAAGAGACATCTCGTACCATATAACCAGAACGTAAAGTCATAATAATCAATTATTATTATAATGTAAAGAATTAAAAAATAATATAAATTGAGAATCATAATAACATAAAAGATCTGTATTTTATAGTATATTGGTTTTAAATCTTATACGGATAGGTTATACCGACAGAACAACTCGACCACAGGTTTAGTTTTTCGGGACCCTGTCGATAATGTAACAAAGACGAGCCTCGTTATCTCGGAACCCATTGACTTGCTATTAATGGTGCAATATAAACACCCCTTTGGTCTATAATTTCATTGGGTTTTTTATGTCCGGCCAAGGGGTATTGATTAAGGAACTTCTATTTTATCAAGAAGTTACTTGAGTTTGTTTATTTAATATATGTCAATTAATATTTTTTTTGTTTTGTTTTGTATATGTGTTTATGGAAAAAAAAATGAAAAGTTGTTTTTTTTCTCATTTTTGTTTGTTGTTTAATTAATTATAAATTGTAATTTTTATAAAAATTTATATACTTTTTTTTTATTAAATTATAATTTTCTTGAATTAAGTAATTGAAAAATTAAACCGGTTTTTTTACAGTATAGTGTTAGTGACAATTATTTTTTTTGTTATTTTCTTTTTCAATTTTTTGTTAATTTTTTTTTGTGGGTTTTTGTTTTTTTGTTTGTTTCGGATTTGACAATTGACTATAATTTATTAAAGTTCTTGATTTTTACTACATATTTTTTTTTTAAAAAAACAATATTTTCAATTTTTATAATATGATTATGTTAAAAATTTTTCTGAATATAATAGAACACCCAGTGGCAATATGAAACAGTTAGATCGACAAAATCGACTACGAATTAATTCACATTTTCGAATGCACAAGTGACGCGGACGATTCACACCACTTGTACGTTCACACTTGTTCAATATTTTATATATGTTCATTAAAATATTGAAGAACCAAGAAGAACCAAAACAATTGCTCAGGTTACCAGAATTAAAAAAGCTAGCAAATGAGTATTTATAAAAAGAACCCAGTTATACTTTTTATCAAAATCATAGGGTTTATGGGTTTATATAGGGTTTGTATATAATCACTATATGAAAAATAAAGACTTTTACACTCTGATTATATTACAAGCAGATCTTTTGACTCTAAACGTGATTCAAAGACGTAACTCTACAAGTTTATTTTAATTTCACGAAGTGTTTTTGGTCTCTCTTAGTTTTCAGTTATATTGCAGTAACTGAGAAAAACTTTAGGTGCGAATTAATTTGTTCAGTAATTGAAAAATATTAATATAAAAATTAAAATAGACATTAAAAGTTTTATTTGTTAATAAAAATTTCAATATTTTTATTTTTAAATTATTTAAAAATAATTTAATTAATTATGATTTTTTAAATTAAAATTAAAGCAAATATTAATATTAATAAACTATTAAAAAATTAAATTAAAAATTAAAATCAAAACTATAAAATACATATTTATTAAATATTAAATGAATAATAACACTACCATAAAGCAATTTAAAACTGACATAACAAAACAGTTCCCAATTAAGAATATACCTGAAGAAATAGATCTTAAAGCGAGTAATGCTTAGGTTGAACATGAAAATCAAGCTTAAAACAAAAAAAATATTTTGCTATTGATATGTAAATGAAATTTAAAAAAAAAGAAATTAAATAAACAATCAATGACAACAAACATACAATAGAAATTAATGTAAATGAATAAATAAATCTTAAAATGAATGAAACTTAAATTGAATATGTAAATCAAGCTTAAGCCAAATAATAATAACTACAAGCATGAGTTTTGGCATCGCCTCCTCTTTCTGCAGAACCTAACACTGCAGTCATTGGCGTATTACTAAAACTATATGAGTTTTGAACAGTCTTGGAAAGTATAAACAAAATCAAATTGTATATTAGATATATAATAATATTAATTGTTGAAAGATCTATCGGTTCAAGATTTTCTTTTCACTGTAATTTTATTTTCATTTTCAATGCTGTAAGAAGTGGAAAAGAATAAACACATAAAATAATTCTTTGGAAGTGAAGCGCCAATGACGCAGCAGGCCTTAGGTTTTTACAGTTAAAGATGGGGGCAGTATCCAAATTTTGTTTGTAGTGAAACTATATTTGTCATGAACAATCTTGGAAAGAACTAATAAAATAAACTGAATATTTGATGCATAATCATATTGATTGCTGACAGCTCATCAGTTCAATATTTTACTGTAATTTTAATATTTATTTTCAATATTAAATACAAAAGAAAATATTTGTAATATAATTCGTTTTCAGAAAATTTCAGATGAATCATTTATATTATTACTTGTTGTAGGTTTTTTGCTATGGCGGTTTATTTAATTTCTGTTCGTTTTGGGTTTCATTTATTCTTTAATTGTAATTTCTGGTCGTTTTGTGTTTGAATTTTAAGAGGTATTTGTTTCTGCTGAGCTTACTAAAATAGCCTTTACTTTTCTCTGAAAAACTTATTTTTTGGAAAGTTTTTTAAATTAATTTTTGTTCGTTTTTGATTGCAAAAAGTTTCAATTTTTATGGCATGAGGGGGGGGGGTTGTTTACTGTTAGATTATTCTTGACTTTAAAAAACGGAGATAGAACTTTTGATTTAAATCGAATGAGGCTTTTTCAAAGTCTATACGATTACATCTTTGTTAAAAACCTTATATATGAACAATGGACAGCATGCATAGCTTATGGTTTGTGATTGACACAATAATGAGTGGATTCAAAAAATAGCTTCAATAAGGCTGGTTAGCCCATTTCATTTGCTGACTCAGAGAGATCAGGACTGTTTTGATTTGATTTTAATAAGATTTTCTGTTCCAAAGCAATTTTGTATCTATCGCAGATTATATATTTCAACCTTATTTTAAATTTGGCAGTAATTTTTATTATTTTAGCATTTTCAGTTTAAGAGAATTTCCGGGAATATTTGAATAGCCAATTTTTTATCTAGTTCTAATTGGTGTATTTTTATGTGTCTTAATGTTCCCTCGAAATTGCTATATACAGTTATACAGAATTGTTACAGTTATTGAAACCTTTGAAAACTGGAAACAGATACCATAATTTCATTTCTTATTGCATATTTTCTGCATACTAAGGGGAAGGAATTGTTCTCTAAACATGTTGATTAATTAATAGCCCTTATAAAGGCTAATTGGAAAAATTAAAAACGTCTTTTAATTCCTATTTTATTTTTATTTATATCGTTCCTAAGACTTCCTCCCTTTACTTAAACTCTCTCTTAATGTACAAATATACAAATCAAGTAAAATATTATCCTTGAGGTGCTCCGTTACTAAATTGACGTAGGTTTTCTTCTTAGTCAAGGAATAAACTTAAAGAAAAAATCAAGCATGGGAAATTCATTGAAAATAAGTAGGATTAATTCTGGTTAGGCCTATATATTTTCTTATTTGCAGGGGAGGGTGGCGGAAGATTGTGGTAAAGTTAAGTGGAGTACATTAATGAATAATAAATAAGTAGTTTAAAAGTTTTTTTTGAATTATTTTAATATTTTCTTCAGAGGAGACCACTCAGAGGTAAATTTCGGGTGACAAAAAATTATTTTTGTTTGACAATTTATTAAACCTAAATGCAAAACGTTTTTTGAACCTAGTGTTTGATCATTGTTTGGGAGGAAATATTTTCAGTAATTGGGGAGCCTTTGCCTCTCCGCTAATGCAAAATGTAGAAATTTTGGTAGAACCTTTTCCCCCACCCTCTCCCAAGAAATACCATCACTCCTGAACGAAAATACTAGCTCTTGTCTTTATCCTCTGAATTTATGACAATTTATAGAATCTTCATGTCAGATAAGGAGCCGGCGTCCCCTTCCCCAGAAGCTTGCCAATCAATCAAAAAGTGTTCCAAGGAAAATCCTCAACTGGTAAAATCCCAAATTCTTTACTTTTAATTGATTAAATATCGATTTTTACAACCATCCCAGTACCTTCCACGGAAGTACTTCTGTACATGCCTGAAGATTCAAAGACAGTCAGTATGTTTTGGTGTTAACACATATTTTTTAGTGTGAATTATGTAATTCTATCTATGAACCAAAATCATATATCTACCGTGTGTCTTTACCTTTCTTGAATTTTCCAGTGTTCAAATATAAGCAAAACCAATAAATCGGATTCAAACTGGATATAAGAAACCATTTTGTCATTTAAAACATCGATTGTCTTTGTGACATGTTTCATTGTTAATAGACTCATTTATTTGCTAATTGTAAATATTAAAAACTACTATTTTATGTTTTTTTTAATATTCATTTATATCGTTCCTGAAACTGTCTCAATTTACTTTATCCCCCTCCTGGTATGAAAATATATAACAGAAGTTACTTGTTCATTAAGAATAAGTAATTCATGTTATACATTTTCGTTCTTGGAAGGGGGATCTGCGGATGATAGTGGTACAGTTAAGTAAAGTGTAGTCAGGAATAACATACAGGTATGTTAAAAATATTTTGAATTTCGGATTGGATATACTGTTTGGTCCTGGGGAACTGGATTGATGAGTAGGGTCTAGACCTTGTTCAAGTGCTCATTTATTTCAGTTACTAAAGTAGGAAGACGTTTTTTTTTTTTTTTTTTTTTTTTTTTTTTTTTTTTTTTTAGCCAAGTAATTACCGTAGTACATTATATAAGTTTCATCAAGTTTAATCCTACCTATCAAAAGTTAAGTGCCTGAGAAAATTTGGCTGATTTTGAAAAAAGGGGGAAGACCCCCTAAAAGTTATAGAACCTGAATGAAAATCACACCATCATATTCCGCGTGTCAGAGATCTCTACTGTAGAGGTTTCAAGCTCCTATTTACAAAAATGTGGAATTTTGCATTTTTCGCCAGAAGAAAGATCACGGGTGCGTGTTTATTTATTTATTTTTTTCCCAGGGGTGATCATATCGACCCAGTGGTCCTAGAATATCGTGGGGGGAGGGGCTCATTGGAATGAAAATTACAAGTTCTAGTGCCTTTTTAAGTGACCAAAAAAAATGGAGGGCAACTAGGCCCCTTCCTACGCTCATTGTTTTCCCAAAGTCACCTGATCAACATTTTGAGATAGCCATTTTGTTCAGCATGTTCGAAAATAGTATAACTATGCCTTTTAGGATGACTTAATCCCCCAAAGTTCCCGGGAGGAGGGCTGAAATTTATGAACTTTACCCAATGTTAACCTATAGAATTGGTTATTGGGAAGTATACAGTACAGCCGTTTTCAGGGGAGATTTTTCCTGGTAGTAGGAAAAATCTTGGTAGTGGGGGGGGGTCAGGCAAGGACGTACGCAAGGGGGCCTTCGGCCCCCCCCCAAACATCACGATTTTTTTCATTGTCCCATAATTTTCTGATTTTTCTCACAGAATAATGGAGAATCGGCATAATCTTAGATAAAAAAAACCTCTTATGCAAAGACAAATTCTTTATTCCACTAATTTTATTCTTGAAAAGTGAAGCTGTTACAGCTCTTCCCCTATGTAACAATTTTTCAATATGAGAACTCCATCCACCATTACTTTGGAAGATATAACCAAGAGACTTTATTTTTTAAAATAATTCTAATTGTTGTCCTAAAAATACAAATATATTATCTATTGTATCATTCCTTTTACTGAAAACAACAACTTTAGTTTTCAGAACGTTCAGCTGTATTTTTTTCATTTGTAAATATTCCTTAATCAAATCCAGAACATCTGAAGATCCCTTGCCGACTTCGCCACCAATGCAGTGTCATCCGCAAATAATAACACCGAAAAATTAATTTTTTCCAAGACACAGCTTTGGAGCCCATTTTTCTTCCAGAAACTCCACCTGCAACCCTGACCATAGACTTAGTCCCTGAGTACATACCAACAAATAAACGAATAAAACTTAAAGGTAGACGTTCATCTTCATCTCTTAAACACTTTTCAAGGAGAGCTCTATCTACATTGTCGAATACCTTTTTTAAGTCTAGAAACGCAACATACAGCTTTTTTCTACCTGATCCATACTTCTCTATTAGTGCACTTAACACAAATGCTCTATCCAGCGTACTATACCCTTTCCTGAAACCCCCCTGGTCATCTTTAATTACCCCATAACCCTCTAACCATTCATTCAACCGATTGTCCAAAATCTTTTCTAAAGTTTTACTAAGTGCAGGCGCTAATGCTATCAACCTATAGCTATATTGATCACTAGGACTACCTTTCTTAAATAGAGGTACCATAATCAATACTTTCCATAGGGAAGGCCATACACCACTACTTATAATTCTATTAAAAATATTCACTAAAACTATAAAAAAAACATCAAGAAACCTCTTTAACAAAAATGCTGGTATACCATCTATTCCTGGCCCTGATCCTCCCTTCATCTTCTTAACTAGTCTCCTAACTTCAACTGAGGTTACCTCCTTCACTAACTCATTATCTTTTTCTTTCATCTGACACTGCGGAGCACCCCTCCTATTCGTCACTATCAAGGGCACTAGAATCTTCATCTATACTCTCAAGAAAACTAGACCAAGTATCAACTTCAGTGATTTGTAATTGGCCCTTTCCTTGTCCAGTCCCTTACCTTATTCCTGACCAAAAGTGCTTCGTATTCCCTACCATATAATCCTTCTCTATCTCTTTCTGTTCCTCTCTAGTTTTCTCTCATTTTTTCCTCCGTTTTAGCCTATTATATTACATTCTCCTTTCCTTAAACAGTAAAAAAAAACTATGCCTTTCTTAATCTACAGAGCAAGCGTTTACCAAATCTAATAACTCCTCCAACTCCTTTTTAAAAGTACTACATTAATCATCGAAAAAACTATTTTTCCTTTTCATTTGGTTTCTCTGACACACGAGCCCACTCATAAATCACCGAAAACCCAAACCTTCCAAAATTTAATGTATATCTCTTGTTTCATCATGCCGACTATTAACTTTCTCAAATATTTCAGGCCTCAAAACCTCCTCTTTCCTCAGCTCCAGGTCGTCTTTACTACATTCACTCTATAAAAACCTTCCTGAAAAAAAAAGATCCTTTGTAACCCTCCTAGTAGGACTAACAACTTTTTATTCCTTGGAACTCTTCTTCCAAGGCAAAGCTTAATCTCAACTGGTAAGCTGTCAGAGCCTAAGACCCACCGAACCTTATCATCCACTATCAGGGCCACGAGTTCAATTCAGACCAAAACATTATCAATTACACTAGAGTTTGTCCCCGAGAGACAGGTACACTCACCCTCCTCCCCATCCTTCCCAAATCTTCCATTTCCAATCACTAATGCATTGTCTGAACACAGTTCCAGAAGCCTTTTACCCCAACAATTAACCCTTCTTTCAATATCTTTGCTCCTTCTAGATGTTTTATAAATATCAGGTATCAGGTCTGGCGTACCAACAAATGAAACTTGATAAATCTCTTTACATATTCCCGTATAAGCATTAAAATCCCCCACCACCAAAAAATAATCCTTATCAAAAGTGTGAGGGGGGTTGTTCCGTCCACAGCCCCAACTCTTCAATTTCAATTCTTATAGCTCTTTTAAAGACTTCTGACTCAAATTTAACATTCCTTTTGCTTGAACAAGAGGCATGTCTCTTCATTTACGGAACAATCTATGTTCGTTTTAAGTTTTAACGTTGCTCCTTACTTTCAGTTGAAAATACCTTCTTTGCGGTAAATATTTATTTCTCACCGTTTTTCAAATCATACTAGGAACGCAACACCCCTTTTAATATTAACCAAAACAAATTGCGCCCCCCGTCCCATTATCCCGCGACCCGTACCCTTCCTCCCCCCCAAAAAAAGTGTCATTCTCAATAAAAAATAACCTATGTAAAAGACTATAAAAAACTACTAGATTTAAAAAATGTAGAAATTAAATAATTTAAAGCTCTGTATACTGCTTCAGAGGCTGGGGGTCAAATCATCCCCATATGTATAAATATCAGATCTTTCAGCTATGCTGAATCAAATCGGTGTCTCGAAATTTTTATCAGTTTTCTTTGGGGAGAAGGGGGCAGGGGAGGGGGGTCGAGCTGCCCTCCAATTTTCGGCTAATTGAAAGGGGCGCTAAGGCTTTCAATTTCCGGTCGAGTAAGCCATTTTTCGATATTCTATCGACAATGGTTCAACAGGATCACCCTGAAAAAAGTAAAACAACACCACAGGGATCTTTTTGCTATCAAAACCTCTGAAGTTACAGGGTGTTTCTGCCTCTTGCAAAAATAGGCGAATTTCCTTAAAATTGCAGTTTTTGATGGTTAACAGCACACTTAATAGTTTTTACATATTTTAATTAACAATAAAAATCTATTTTTTAAAATGTGTTCATTGTTATTAGAATTCCATTTTTTTTAGAGTTTATGTTACAGTTGGGCAGGCTCGCTCCTTACTCCTTACTTACAGATCGTTATCAAGAACTGTGAAAAGAACATAATATCACAGTTCTGGCTCGACGAATGGATAGATCTGAAACTAATGAATCCAGTGGCAAAAGTATCTCGTCTCTTCGCTATAAATTAAATAAAAAAAAACGAGTTTTTTAAACTGAAAGTAAGGAGCGACATTAAAACTTAAAACGAACATAAATTATTCCGTATATGAAAGGGGCTGTCCCCTCCTCAACGCTTCGCTCTTTACGATAAAGTTTTTTATTGTTTTAAAAAAAAAGTTAAGAAACAGAGTCAAACTTTATCGTAAATAGCGAGGCGTTGAGGAGGAGACCTCCCCTTTCATATACTGACTAATTGCTAGTCGTTTTATGATTTAATGTCGCTTCTTACTTTCAGTTTAAAAAACTTATTTTTTTTATTTAATTTCTGATCGTTTTTTAGTTAATGCAGCTTTTATTTTGGCTCACCGTCATTGAATAAGTAAACAAAATTTGCATAAAAATTTTACTTTTCTTTTGCTAAATGGATGTTTCTAAATTTGGTTATGACGTAATTTACAAATTACGTAACTAACTTCTATATTCGTATATTTTTCTTCTGGCAAAAAATACAAAGTTGCAGATTTTTGCAGATATGAGCTTGAAACCTATGTAATAGGGTTTTCTGATACGCTGAATCTGACGGTGTGATTTTCATTAAAATTCTTTCACTTGTAGGGGATGTTTCCCCTCTTTAAAAAATCGGTTAAATTTTCTCAGGCTCGTAGCCTTTGATGAGTAACACTAAACTTAATAAAATTTATATATTTAGAATCAGCATTTTAAACCCATTCTTTTGCTACATTTATTGACATCAAAATTCCGTTTTTAAAAGTTTCGATCACTATTGAGCCGTATCGCTTGTTTTTTGTTGTTTTTTTAATTATGTATATGTTATTACGTATATGAGGGGGTTCTCCCCTTAGTCAATACCACGCTCTACGTTAAAAGTTAAAAAAAAAAATTAATTCACAAACCCCTGAATCACAAAGGCCGTTTAGTTAGAATAGATAGTTCTTTTGAAAGCACTAAAAAAAAACTGGCGTAAAGAGCGAGGTATCAACCTCCCGCTCACACCCACCAATTCCCCAAACCCATGCAATCAAAATTTTGAGATATTCATTTTGCTCAACGTTGTTTGATAGCCCCCATAGAGCCTTCAGGGCAAGGGTTGTGAGTTATGCCCTGGGGGCACATAATGTTTATAGAATTTGTCGTCTTAGAAACTTCAAAAAAGCTCATTTTATTGGAAATTGAAAGGGATAGTGCACTTTTTAATAGTCATTTCTGATTGGACGGCAACTAACCCCCCACTTATTCCCACATATAAATCACCAACCCTTTAAAACATTTGAAGTGCAATTTTGTTCAACGTCGTTGAAATTTTAGGACAATCTGTCTTTGATGATGGCAGCGACCCACAGCCATCAGGGCAAGGGTGGTCAGTTATGCCCTGAGGGAAGATCAGGTTTTTATACACATCGTTGTCGTAGACTTAAAAAAAGACCTCATTCGATTAGAAATTGAAAGAGCTTGTGCCCTGTGAACGTGATTGGAGGGACACTAACCCCCCTCTCAACTCCCTTTAGCCATCCTGGCGAAGTGGACGTGCGCTGGTTTGAGAGTTAATTGTCCCAAGGGGCACGGGTTCGATCCTTGGCGTGGCCAGTTATTTGGGTGTGGGGACGCGGGTCAGCGGTGTTACTCTGTAAGCTTAGCCAGAGTCAACCCAGCTCTAAATGGGTACCTGGAAAAATCTGGGAAAGGTAAGCAGGAAGGGTGTGCAAAAGCACAGGATGGCTGGCCCACAGCGCCCAATTGCACTTCCTGGCTGAAGGGCAACGAAACGGATATCAACACAGGATGGCTGGCCTCCAGTCCCCAATTGCACTTCATGGCTGAAGGGCTGCGAAACGGAGATCAGCACCGTCAGTTTGGACCATAACGGTATAGTACCGTCACTTAGTTACTTTTTTACTAACCCCCCTCTCACACCTTTAAGGCAATGGTTGTAAGTTTTGCCCTGGGGGCATAAGTTTTTTTTATAGAAAATGTTTTCATAGAAACTTCAAAAAAGGCTCATTCGATTGCAAATTGAAAGGGTTAGTACCCTATTTTATAGTTGAAAGATATTGGAGGGCAACTAACGCCCCTCTCACGCCTCCATTTCCCCAAATACATCCAATAAATATTTTGAGATATTAATTAAAAAAAACTTTCCGAAAAATAAATTTTTCAGAGAAAAGTAAAGGCCATTTTAAACTTAACCTCAGGAGATACAAATATCTGTGAAAATTCAAACTCAAAACGACCAGAAATTACTATTAAAGAATAAATGAAACCTAAAACGAAAAAAAATTAAATAAACAATCATAGCAAAAAACATACAACAAGTAATAATATAAATGAATAAATAGTTCTTAAAGCGAGTAATGCTTAGATTGAATATGAAAATCTAACTTAAAACGAAAACAAATATTTTGCTATTAAAGTATAAATGAAACTTAAAACGAACAGAAATTAAATACACAATCAATGGGAACAAAACATACAATGTATATATTAATGTAAATGAATAAATAAATCTTAAAACGAGTGAAACTTAAATTGAATATGCAAATCAAGGTTGAATCGAAAAAAAATAACTACAAACAAGAGTTTGGGTATCGTCTCACTGCAGAAGTAGACTAGAACCTTATATTTCTACGACGCCCCCGTACAAACAGGTTTTTCTGATAGTCCATTTTACCGGTCATTACACCTTTGCCAAGAGGAGATTTATGTAATACCGGTCCTACGATGTTGATTAAGGACAACTTTTTCTGACGTAGATTTCTAGTTCATGATATACAAGTTTTTTTAGGTTAAATCCGTGGTCATTCATCTGTAAGTTGATTAGTAGGTTTTGATTTTTTAAACTTGGCTAATTCTGAAACTTCGAGTTTGGGATGAATAGTTTGCTGAGAAGTTAACTTTAGTCCCATGTTATTTGATTGCCTGTATTTTGTGTTAAATAAGTAGTTTTTGTATCTGTTTTTTTTTTGTTTAGCATTTGCAAAAAAGGGGTAATTAGTGATTGGAAAATTTTTTAATGCTTTTATAATCGGAAGTGTTTGATTAACCTTTGCAAAAAAAGAGGTAATGGGATTTGCGAATTGGAGGAGATGTCGTGATTATGTACTGTATAATACACAAGTGATGTTTTGGAGAGTATTGTCAATTTAACGAGAAATGATTGTAAAGTGTTTTGAGGGAGATGGGTCGCATGGAGGGTTGAGTTGCATGAGGGTTCAGTAGCACGAGGGTTCAGTTGCATGGGGGTTCAGTTGTACAGGGTTTCGGTTATACAGGGGTTCAGTCGGTTATACAGGGGTTCACTTACATGGAGCGATTCAATTGAACGAGGGGGAGGGGATTTGCGATTTGGAGGAGATGGGATGATAGTGTACTGTATAATACACAAGTGATGTTTTGGAGCGTATTGTCAATTTAACGAGAAATGACTGAAAAGTGTTTTTAGGGAGATGGGTTGCATGGAGAGTTGAGTTGATTGAGAGTTCAGTTAAAGGGGAGTACAGTTACACGGAGGTTTAGATAAATGGGGTTGAGTTGCATGGGAGTTCAGTAGCACAAGGGTTCAGTTGCATGGGGTTCAGTTGTACAGGGTTTTGGTTATACAGGGGTTCACTTACATGGAGTGATTCAGTTGAACGAGGGGAGGGGGGTATGTGCGAGTTGGAGGAGATGGGATGATAGTGTACTGTATAATACGCAAGTGATGTTTTGGAGCTTATTGTCAATTTAACGAGAAATGACTGAAAACTGTTTTGAGGGAGATGGGTTGCATGGGGGGTTGAGTTGCATGAGACTTCAGTTAAAGGGGGGGGGGGGTACAGTTACACGGAGGTTTAGTTAAAAGGGGTCAAGTTGCATGGGGGTTCAGTAGCACGAGGGTTCAGTTGCATGGGGGGGGGAGGAGATTGTTACCTGATTCTTTTATTCTAACTTAACTTTTAGGAATAGGACTTCATTCCATTGGCTAAATCCGTTTATTTATCTATAATGGTGAACAAAAAGACTATTAATTCTCCGTGTTCTTCTTCTTCTTGCATGAGGGGATTCAGTAGCATGAGGATTCAGTTGCATGGGAGTTCAGTTGTACAGGGTTTCGTTTATACAGGGGTTCACGTATATGAAGCGATTCATTTGAACGAGGGGGGGGGATTCGCGAGTTGTAGGATCGGGGATGAGAGTGGAAGGTATAATAAAGAATTGATCTTTTGGAGCGTATTGTCAATTTAACGAGAATGCTTCACTATAAATAAGGCTATCATGTTTTACCGAACTTTCTAGGGCAGGGGTAACTATTTAGTTTAAATATTTCTAGGAAGAATTGAGTTTTATGGATGGTATGGAAAAATGATATTTGTTAAATATTCGGGTAAACATACGACTAAGAAATCTATGATTTGGGATGTGTGGGTTGCTATTTTTTTACTTTTCTGAGCTGGATTTCTTAGCATTTCATAGGTGTGTAAGATGTTTTATTGATAAAACATATCCGTGAATACATCACATTTTTTTGTAGTGCAGTGAGTTTTTACTAGTTGTAGTAGTATTTTCGTGTTTTTTGCAAGCAATTCATACTATACCTTAAATGCATTCAGATATTTTCTTGATAAAACAAAGTCGTGACTAAATCCGATGGTTTTGTAGTGCAGTGAATTGTTACTAGTAGTAGTATTTTCGCGTTTTTTTTGCAAGCCATTCATACTATACCTTAAGTGCATTCAGATATTTTCTTGATCAAACAAAGCCGTGACTAAATCAGATGGTTTTGTGATGCAGTGAGTTGTTACTAGTAGTAGCACTTTCGTGTTTTTTGCAAGCCATTCATACTATACCTTAAATGCATTCAGATATTTTCTTGATAAAACATAGCCATGACTAGATCAGAGGGTTTTGTAGTGAAGTGTGTTGTTACTTGTAGTAGTATTTTCGTGTTTTTTGCAAGCAATTCATACTATACCTTAAATGCATTCAGATATTTTCTTGATCAAACATAGCCGTGAATACCTCTGATGGTTTTGTGATGCATTGAGTTGTTACTAGTAGTAGCAATTTCTTGTTTTTTGCAAGCCATTCATACTATACCTTAAATGCATTCAGATATTTTCTTGATAAAACATAGCCATGACTACATCAGATGGTTTTGTAGTGCAGTGAGTTGTTACTAGTAGTAGTATTTTCGTGTTTTTTTGCAAGCAATAAATACTATGACTTAAATTAATTCTGATATATTATTGATAAAACATAGTCATGAATAAATCAAATGTTTTTTTGTTTCAGTTATTTTTTACTCGTAGTAGAACTGTAGTGTTTTTTTTTGCAATCAATTCACAATATACATTAAATGCCTTCAGATATGTTATTGATCAAACATATCCGTGACTACATCAGAAGTTTTTGTAGTGCAGTGAGTTGTTAATTGTAGTAGTATTTTCGTGTTTTTTTTTTGGAATCAATTCATACTATACCTTAAATTCATTCAGATATTTTGTTGATAAAAAATAGCCTTGACTACATCAGATGGTTTTGTAGTGCATTGAGTTGTTACTAGTATTATCACTTTCGTTTTTTTTTTTTGCAATCCATTCATAATAAACCTTAAATGAAATAAGATATTTTATTTATAAAAAATATCCGTGACTCAATCAGATGGTTTTGTAGTGCATTGAGTTGTTACTAGTAGTAGTTTTTTAGTGTTTTTTTGCAAGCTATTCATACTATAACTTAAATGAATTCAGATATTTTATTGATTAAACATATCCGTGACTACATCAGATGGTTTTGTAGTGCAGTGTGTTGTTACTAGTAGTAGTACTTTCGTGTTTTTTACAAGCCATTCATACTATACCTTAAATGCATTCAGATATTTTCTTGATAAAACATAGTCGTGATCACATCAGATGGTTTTGTAGTGCAGTGAGTTGTTACTAGCAGTAGTATTTTCGAGTTTTTTGCAAGCCATTCATACTATACCTTAAATGCATTCAGATATTTTCTTTATAAAACATAGCCGTGACTACATCAGATGGTTTTGTGATGCAGTGAGGTGTTACTAGTAGTAGCACTTTCGTGTTTTTTTTTTTGCAAGCCATTCATACTATACCTTAAATGCATTCATTAATTTTCTTGATAAAACATAGCCATGACTACATCAGATGGTTTTGTAGTGCAGTGAGTTGTTACTAGTAGTAGTATTTTCGTGTTTTTTTCTAGCAATTCATACTATACCTTAAATGCATTCAGATATTTTCTTGATAAAACATAGTCGTGACTACATCATATGGTTTTGTGATGCAGTTGTAGTCCAGTGAGTTGTTACTAGTAGTAGTATTTTCGTGTTTTTTGCAAGCAATTCATACTAAACCTTAAATGCATTCAGATATGTTCTTGATAAAACATAGTCGTGACTACATCAGATGGTTTTGTGATGCAGTGAGTTGTTACTAGTAGTAGCACTTTCGTGTTTTTTGAAAGCCATTCATATTTTACCTTAAATGCATGGAGAAATTTTCTTGATAAAAAATAAACTTGACTGCCTCAGGTTGTTTTGTAGTGCAGTGAGTTGTTACTGTTAGTGGTTTTCTCGAGTCTTTTTTCAAGGCATTCCTACTATAACTTAAATGAATTCAGATATTTTCTTGATAAAACATAGCCGTGACTACATCAGTAAGTTTTGTTGTGCAGTGAGTTGTTACTATTAGTAGTATTTTCGTTTTTTTTTTGCAAGCCATTAAAAAAAAAACATAAAATCAATAAGATATTTTATTTATTAAACAAATCCGTCACTAACACAGAAGGTTTTGTATTTAATTGAGTTGTTAATATTAGTAATATTTTCATGTTTTTTGCAAGCCATTCATACTATACCTTAAATGCATTCAGATATTTTCTTGATTCATTCTTATACCTAGATTTTCTCTATGTTAACCTATCTATCCAATATATGATGTAAGTAAATCCTTTTCTTACATCTCCGATGTTTTAATAGACATTCTAAACGTTCGATATGCTAGCTTACTCTAAAAATAATGAACACTTATCAATGTAAAGTATAATATATTTTTTATGAAATAATGTCATATAGAATTGAACAACTTTGGACATTTTGAATCTGTTCCATAAAATGCTTCGCCATGAACTCTCTTGATAGTATATCTATTGTCTTCTCTCAGTTCGTAATCAGTAGAATAATCATTATTCCATTTTGACTCATACACAATTTTAAATGGTGGGTCATCGACAGGGTCAATATGCTTTTCGTCTTTGGTATTATTTGATTCATTGACTGTTTGATCAATGGCAGTAACGTTTGCTGGTACTTTGTTTTTCATCGATTCATCTTTATATTTCTTAGTGATATTTTCTACCAATGCCCTTTTTATTTTTCTAGAAATTTCACTGTCTATTATCACACTATTTTTACACAGGTAACAGTTCCGGCATGTAGACAGGATATGGTTTATGATATTAGTAGAAGAGTAGGCCTTTCTTTTCGTCTTTGCTTTCGTTTGAATGCTAATACCCGAAAGCTGACGATATGGTTTAACACTGGGTAACATGCTACCACAAGCACTAGCAAGAAGATGCCCCTCTTTATCAACTATTATTTTTATGTTGGCATTCTCTTTGAGTGTAATCATCTCCGGAGATCTCAATCTCGTATATCCACCATCATAAGAGTTGAATTTTTTTGGTACTCCAAAGAAATTCAATTCCTTACTGTCATGACAACGCACGCATACGTTTCCGATAGTACTACCACCTGTACTTATTTCATAGTTTAAATACTTCTCCTTGTCAGCATTCAATGCTACAATAACACTATCATGTGAACACACTTTCTTAAAATGCTTCATCTTCACTTTTTTAGAGATATTAGTTATGTGTTTATCGTTCCACTGTGTAAAAAATACTGATTTAATACATGCAATAAACTAGGTAGTGTCGATAACCGGCCATAGAGCAATAGTGGGAAAGCCACATCGTGTCTCAGGGACAAGCATAGAGTACAATTCATTCAAGAAATTATGAAAAAATTTGTAAGTAAGTAATAAACACGTTTTGAAACTACATGCTATTTGCATGCCTTTCCTTGGCACCTTTCCAAACGAGCGGGGATCCCCTACTGGTTCCTACACATTGCAAAAAGTGAGCAGTACGAAAACTTGGCACCTTTCCAAACGAGAGGCGATTCCCCACTGATTCCTACACATTGCAAAAAGTGAGCAGTACGAAAGCTCCACGTTTTCAACCAGACCGGTTTTTTAGGGACCAATCAGGAGAGACATGTAAAGTTGACATAGCTTTATTTCATTTTTTTAAGGTTAATTTAGACTAGGTTACGTGCGCGCACGTAACCTAGTCTAAATTAACGTTAAAAAAATTTTTTATTTATACGGAATTTATTTATACGGTCCCAGGTCCCAGGAAAAGCTTATCCTATAAATTTCAGCCCGATCGGACAACGTTAAAGGGGGGCTGTGGTGGGAAAATTTATCATGGGCTCTTATAGGAAAACGAGGTTTTTCGTAAATGTAAATTCGGGGGATAATTTTTTTGGTCTGAAAATATCAAAAGGCCCTAACAGGTCGAATTCTGCTTCGAATGAGTCCTCATTCACCTGGATCCGTTGCCAACTGTGGCCTGTAGGCGTGGCTAATACAAAAAAAAGAGAAATGAACATTAAGTGGCTATATCTGGTTCTTAGAAAACAGGGAAGGAGTGATCGGATTGAGCTGAAATTTCGAGAATAAGCTCCCGGGCCCTAGGAAAGCTTAACCTCTAAGTTTCAGCCTGATCGGACAACGTTAAAGGGGGGCTGTGGTGGGAGGGTCGAAACTTCCGGCCCAGTTTACCCCGTGAAGATAAAGTTGGAGGAGGATGAAATTTTGCACGTTTCTTAGTTTGAGCTTGGGCTACAAAATGCAATCGCCGCCGTCTCTCTGCGACCTCTAGGACCGGAAATCGCTTAACATTGTGGTGGGTCGCCTCTTTAAAGAGGCACAAGTGTGCCTCCTTGACAATTAACGATTTGATTAACAAGATTGTTGCTATGATTTTTTGGAAGGTATTTGGGTACATTTGGGTATCATTTTTGTCACATTGTCGTTTTATTTTTGTAAAATAATTGGCAAGTAGTCCTAATTTGTTTTTAAGTGTCATTTTTATTTATGTTGAAGCTATTTTTAAGTCCCGATAAATTCTTTTGGATTCCGGTCATGTGCCATAAATTCTTTTCAGTGACGTGTAAAGGAGATTCAAATTTATTTAAATAAAAAAGAAAAAGAAAAAAAGAATGGCATGTTTGGCAACAGTGCCTGGAATTGATCTATGTTTATTGCAAACTATTGGATTGCGTGTCAACGTTTCTCAAAAGTTTCTTTTCTGGCATAAATTTGCACTTTTTCTAAGTCCGGATCGATTCATTTATCAGTGGTTGGTTTACTGCAGCAATTGTTGCAATGCAGTCGGGATGGGGGAGCGTCAACATCTTTTCAGAGCTTTATCGGATGGTGTATAATGCTGATTTCGACTTATTATCTGTCAGAAAGTATTCAACCACGTTATTACCAATTAAAACAAATGAACCGTAGAAAAACGGGTATGGTTTTCAATAAAACAAAAGATAATTACCGAATTTTTTCGCTAATAGCAATAATAGTTTGAAATTTCGTCTGAATATTTTGGCTTCACCTCCGGGAGTCTATCAGCTGGGGAAAAACGAAAAAAAAAAAACATATAAAATTAACAGAACATAAGAAAATAAAAAATAAAACACAGACTCTGAATAAAAATCAAACAAAAGAAAAGAAAGGCCACATCTTCAAAACGTCCAGCATTTAATTTTTGTTTATCATATAGACACATACGAGGGGTTACTTACTCCCAAAAATCCTGTACACCCGGTGGTACGTGGCGAGCATGGTGGAACTTATTACACAAATCTAAGGTAAATTTTTGTCAACAAAACCCTCCCCAATTCAAGTATTTTGGAAAATTTTGCTAAAATTCCAACTGTACCAAGCGTGGTGGAACTGTGCGCCACACGTGAATTCCCAATTCTTTACTCATACCTTACGTTAAAACTGATATTATTAAGTACAATTCAAGAAAACGCTATTTTTATTGTGTTGTTTTGGCGGCCGGCGTTTACCCCCCGGCGATTACCCTCCCCCCCCCCCCGGAAAATCCCCCGCCCCCGTGGAAAAAAAGGCTTTCCAAATTTGAGAATTTTATTTGTTTCATTTTTTTAATTTCCGTAGGGGGAAGGAATTTCGGTACTTGTGTATTATGTGCCACTCGCTCAAGTTTACGCTGTGTAAAACTCGAGAACACGCCGGTTTTTTCGTTAGTTTCTTCGTTACCTTTTTTTTCTTTTTTTTTTTTATTTAACAAAATTTCCAGATACCTTGCTATTATTCTATAATTTTATTTGCCATATATCTAGAAAAAATTGTTTTCTGACTTAAAACTGTCCTAATACTTTACCTCTCCCCTCCTTAGGTGCAAATATATAGCCCAAATTATATATTTCCCATATATTCTGTCACTTGTCTTTGTCTTGTCTCGTGCTAAGCTGAAAAACAAAACTAAACGAAGAAACCGGTTTGTTCTGGAGTTCTACACAGCGTAAGCTTGAGTGACTGACGCATGATAAACATGTACCAAAATTCTTTCCCCTTACGGAAAAAAAATGAAACTCCAATAAAATTCTCAAATTTGGAAAGCCTTATTTTCCACGGCTGGTATTTTAGGGGGGGGGGTATTTTCAGTGGGGTAAACGCCTAGAGTCATTGTTTTAATCCATACATGTGTAATTTTTGTTTCAAATAAATAGAATATCTCATTTTACTAGATTCAATTATCAGGAAGACATCTTGATATGTTCTTTCTTGTTGGCCTAGTGGAATTGTGATAAATACAGGAGGTTTTTAATATGTGAGTTTTAATGTTTTTATTTTGCTTTGATTTGGTTTTGTAGGGGGTTTGTGTTTTTCTCTCCTCCTTTTCTAAATATATTTTGTTTAGATCAGGTGAGTTTGTTTGTTATCTTTCCCCGTTGATAACGGCTTCTAGATCTGAAGCCGAAATAATTATACTTTTCTGTGTTAGCCTATTGTTAGTGAAAACTGTTGTTTTCTCATTGAAAAATTATATAAGTTTTTCTATATTTTCATCATTTTTAGTTGTTCTTTATATAATAAATGTTTCCTTTTTAAATCCTGTATAAAATTAGTGTCTTTTCGTTTTTTTTAACCCCCCCCCCCCCAACATTCTCTAAAATTATCACTGAATACCCTTAGCCAAATGAAAAAAGTGTATTCAAATCGGAAATTTTTAAGCACAGGTCGTCTTATTTTTAAGCCCATTTATAGAAATATAGCTGGCATATTCATTTAGTTGCTTCTACAGTCCACTATCTTTAAAAGTTCTACACCGGAGTATACTTCTTGTCATCTATATAATGGAAAGGCTATGTGGTCTTAGTCTTTTTTAATACTATTAACTTTTCCTGAAATATTACAGATACGCCCTTTTGAAAACTTGGACGTACATCGTGTCTATTGATTTAATTGACCACCATCCCCCACCCCCCACCATTCCCTGAGAGAGTAATCGGATCCGTTTATAATAAAGTTCAAATACGCCCGTTTGATATCAAGGATACTCTTAGTTTTGTTTGTTTTGATTCATCATCACCCCCCAACAGTCCCTTAAAGTTTCAACGTATCCGTTTCTAATAAAATGCAAATACGCCCTTTTGATATCAAGGATACTCATAGTATTGTTTGATTTTATTCATCATCGCCCCCCCAACATTCCCTGAAAGTTTCAACGTAGCCGTTTCTAATAAATTACAAATACGCCCTTTTGATATCAAGGATGCTCATAGTATTGTTTGATTTGATTCATCATCACCCTCAGCATTCCCTGCAAGTTTCAACTCAATACCTGTATCGCTCGTAAGATTTTACAGATATACCGTTCTGAAAACGTGTATGCATATAATATTTTCTGATTTAGTTCAACGTCTCCCTCGACATTCTTTGGAAGTTTCATCTTAATACACATAGCTTTTTCTGAAATATTGTACATGTCCTTTCTTCTCGTGTTAAATTAAAAAAAAAATACATTTTTTTTCAGCGGAAAGTAATGAGCCACATTAAAACGGAGAGAAATTATTCCGTATACCCCCTCCTCAGTATCTCGCTCTTTTTGTTTTTAGCATTCTTTTATTTTAGCGCTCTTTTTGTCGCTAATTTTTTTTTAGCATTTTAAAAATCTTATTACTCTAATTAAACGATCTTGTGTTTCAGGAGTCGTTCTTAAAGAATTGGGACAAGAAGTCAAACTTTAGCGTAAAGAGCGAGGTATTAAGGAGGGCCTTCTCATACGCGGGGATAGTTTCCGCTCGTCTAAAGTTTTAGTGTTGTTCCTTACTTTCAGTTGACAAAATATGTTGTTTTTTAAGTTTGATATCTGATCGTTTTACAAGTAATACCGGGAAATACGGTTCTCCTCCATGGAAAATTTTCTCCTCCCGCGGAAAATTCCTCTATTGAAAGTTCTTGTCACGTAAAATTCCCCCGGATACTTCCATCCTCGCTGAAAATTACCCCCGGAAAGCTTCTTGCGAATGATATCACCTAAAAAATTCTCCTTAGAATACTTATATTTGAAAAAGAATCTTATTTCTTATCATTTTTCAAATCGTACCTGAAATACCCCCTCCGGAGAACAATTTCCCTGAAAATCCTATACACAACCCCCCCCCCCCCAATCCTCAAGTTAAAAGTTGCTCCCGCGGAAAATTGCCATATGGAAAATGTCCTACAGAGAATTTTTTCCGCTTAAAATACCCCCCTCCCCCGCAGAAAATCCTCCGGACATTTTCAACCTTGCTGAAAAATTCCCTCGGAAGATCTCCACATGTAAAATTGAGTCGGCAAAGAGAAAGCAGAAAAAAAAAATCATATACGAATTCTGGCAAATTCCCCGAGTGTGGAAGTTCGCCCCTGAAAACTTCACTTCCCACGCGGAAACTCCCCGTGGAAAATCCCCGCAGCCGTAAATCCCCCCCCCCAAAAAAAAATGTTCACGTGGTTCCCCGTAAAAAATACTAGGCTATATATAAACGAAGGGCAACTGTTATAACTTTCAGTCCTTTCCCCAGTGGGGGGTCATGATATCTCCAAACGCTAGTCATTGGACCTTTCAACTACGCTGAACGAAATGGCCATTCCAGATTTTAATCGGACGACTTTGGAGATAAAGGGGCGTGGGAGGGGGTCGAAGTGCTCTCTTATCTTTCTAGTCACTTGA
The DNA here is from genome assembly GCF_049724085.1 of Artemia sp. Qi Xiang Cuo. Taxonomy (NCBI): domain Eukaryota; kingdom Metazoa; phylum Arthropoda; class Branchiopoda; order Anostraca; family Artemiidae; genus Artemia; species Artemia sp. Qi Xiang Cuo. The sequence goes on from NW_028300492.1 coordinate 82,784, forward strand.
AAAGGGCACCAGAACTTCTAATCTCTGTTTTAATGAGTCCTGTCTATATTATAGGAAAATTTGTTCAATACTATCACCCCTAAAAAAAATAAAAAAAAAAACATCTCTGTTATCTTTCTTCTGGCAAAAAAAAAACAAACAAAAAAAACAACACAAAATTATAATTTTTTTGAAGATAAAAAATTAAAAACATTGCAATAGGGTTCTTTGATATGCTGAATATGATGGTGCGATTTCATTAAGATTCCTTGGCCTTATTGGGGCACTTCCCTTTTTTTTTCGAAAATTATGCAAATTTTCTTAGGCTCGTAGTTTTTGACGGGTAATAATAAACTTAATGAATCTCGTATATTTAGAATCAACATAAAAATTCAATTCTTTTGATATATCTATTGATATCAAAGTTCCGTTTTTTCCAGTTTCACTTACTATTGAGCCGAGTCGCTCCTCACTAACAGTTCGTTATTACGAAATGTTTGATAAACGTATTTTTTAACAATTGATAATTTTCACTATTTACCGCCCTTCCCCTAGGGACTGTGGGTTAATGTCATCCCCGTAGGCATTCTATTTTAACTTTCGTCTATTTTAAGCAGTATGGCTGTCTCAAAATTTTTATCAAATGTTTTTGAAAATTACGGAGGGAGTGAAAGTCAGGTGAAAAATGGCAAGGTAAGTGGTCTTCTTGCCCTCCAATCACTTTGGACAGCATTCCTTGAAATTTTATCTCAATACCCTCAGTCGTGTCTGAAAATTTGCAGATACGCATTTTTGACAACCTGGATGCATATGTCTTGATTTAGTTTTAATTTTATCCTCATCTTTCTCTGGAAGTTTAAGCCTAGTACCCTTAGCCGTTACTCATATATTGCACAAGCCCCACTTTTCCATTATAAAATAAATGGGTACTTGTTAATCAAACGAAACACAGTCAAGAATTACGCTTAGGTTAGATATGAGAAAACCGGTTTCTTAGCTACAAATACAAGTAACAGAATAGATGGGAAATATATAATTGGGCTATACGTTTGCATATTAGGGGGGGGGGGGGGTAAAGTACAGTGGATCTGCATGCAAAATGTGTTAGCTACAATTATTCTGCATATTATTAAGTTATAATTGTTTTATATCTTCACACTGTCTAATGTATTACCAACAACCTCTCCCCCTAATGTGCAAATATATAGCCCAAATTATATGTTTCCCATCTATTCTGTCACTTGTCCTTATGGCTATGAAACCGGTTTTCTCAGATCTAACCTAATCGTAATTCTTGAGTGTGTTTCGTTTAATTAGCAAGTAGCCTACCAATAAATGTTAAGAAAATTGTCAATATGAATTATTTATAGCCCTTACTCCAGGGCCCTTAAGGATCATATAATCCTCTCAGATAATATCATTGGACCTTTCGTCCATTTTAAACTAAATAGATATCTCAAAATTTTGATTGAAAGTCATTGAAGGGGACAGCGCTCCAATTACAAAGAAGGGCAAAGTAAGGCTGGTTGTCCTTCAATCAATTTTGACTGTTAAAAATGGGACTAGAGCTTTTACTTTCCAATCGCATAAGCCCCCTCCGAAGTTTCTATGACCACCCATTCCATATGAAGTGGATGGGGGGGGGGGTGTAATAAATAAAACATTGAAGTTTTATGGCACTTCACTATAGGATACGCTAGAGTGTTTCCCCTGAAAACTAATATTTAAACTTTTGCCAATTTACGTTATTTACATTCCTTCATTTCCCTGTCTCCAGGGCCTTTGGGAGTCATGTCATCCACAATGGCATATTTATTGGACTATTTTAAAGAAAATGGTTGTCTCGAAATTTTGTTCAAATGTGTTCGGAGGTTATGGGGGGGGGGGGGGTTGTTAGAAAAGAAGAGCAAGGAAGGGGGGGTGGTTGCCATTTGGTCGTTTTTGACTTTTAAAAACGACAGCCCTTCGGAAGTTTCTAGGACCACCTCTTCCACAATAAGTGGCTATGGAGAAAAATAATAATTAAAGAAAAACTAAATAATAAATTGAAGGCTTATGGCTCTTCACTACCGACAACGCAAGAGCGTTGCCTCTTATAACATTCAGTCATTTTTATTCAATACTCTTTGGCATCTACATCTAATAAATATTCTTTACAACCAAGTGCAAAAGACTTGGTGAGTGAGATTCCTGGCATAAAAAAATGACATAAAAAATAAGGCTTAAATGATAAATTAAGGTTTTGATGTCAGAATATAGCTCTTGGGAAGAGAAATAAAACTGAAATGTGTGTATTATACTGAAATCTGTATGCTATAAGACAAAGGGGAGCCTTCTAATGGTCATCATCTGTTGATAATGCACGAGTGAGCAGTCTCCTAATCCAATTAACTTCTAGTCCAAAGAATAAAGAAAATTGATGTAGAAGATACATTTTTTACGGTTGTATTATGTTTTTTTTTTATGGTTGTATAAAATTTATAAGTGACTCAGGAGCTCTAATGCTAAAATATCCAGAACCTTACAAACTGGGACTGATTGACTTGGCCTCTGAGTGGCTCAAATAAAATCATGCACATGGTCCATGCACTTACGATAGTGGAGGATGTTTGAATGAACGCACATAGAGTCAAATTATAAGGGAAGCACAAGAAACTAAGTGGAAAACACAGTGGATTTAAAGATTTTGGGGTGGGTGGGCGTGCCTTTCCGTTCGTATCTGGTATGCCGTCTCAAATATTAGCTGCATTTGTTTTCACCATTCGTCGTTCTTAGTACTAAACTAAAAAGATTTTCTTGGTTTTACTCTTAAATTGCGTTTTATTTTGCCGTTCTAAGAACTTCGTTTTAACTGAAAAAACGGCTTATAAGAGCTTTCCTTAGCCAGATAAAATTTCAAAGTCACAGATAAAATTTCAATCAACCAGCACAACAAAAATGGAAGATATACTTGTAAATGTAGCAAAACAAGCAATAGAGTTACTAGAGGAAAGTGACTGTTGAGTGACTGTTGCACCGTTCTATAGAGTGCAAATGGGCACTCCTGCTTTTGAATGCTTATGAATGGGCATAGACATTAGATTAGTTGAAATGGGGGTGCAATCCTAGATAGTGGACTCTACATAGGGACCCATGTTAAGAAAATATTTTTTACTCCATAATATGGACAATACTCATTGTTGTGGCACTTAGCCTAACGCTTAATAAGCTAAATTTCCTTTCTAAATTTTAAACTCAAGACGTATAAAAAACTGAATATATTCCTAAGGGTATTGAAACCTGGGGTTATCTGGAGTTCGTTAGCATTAGTTGTAATCTAAGATATCTAGAAATTCCTCCCATGATGTTTCCAAGTGACCCCTAAGGAATTTTTGTAAGTTTGGAAAGCAATTTATCCCAAAAATGCTTCCAGAACTTTCTGAAGATTTCAAAACTGTGCCACATATATGAAAAACAAATCACTACCATTTTTTAGATGAAAGACCCCATCAACCAAATCTACAAAATTCAATATCAATAAACTTGTTTTCTGTCTTGTTTTTTTTATTTTAAAACTTGGCGCCCAAAAGTAAAACTAAAGAACGTTCTAAGAACGAAGAACGACATTTCATAGAACGGCGAAAACGAACGGCTTAATTGTAAAACCGAGGATTTGATTTCCATAGAACGACAAAAAGAACGCAGCTATTGTCATGTTGAGAAGAGGAAAATAGCTTGCCAATTTGGATTAAACCAGGAGGTAAACCATGTACTGTCATTATGCCCTGGAGTTAGAATTTTTGTGGTAACAAACTGTAAGTAAGGAGCGACTCGTGCTAATAGTAAACGAAACTTATAAAAAAGCTTTGATTACGATAAATATATCAAACTGATCTGTTTTTTGCCGGGATTCAAAATGAGTGAAATTCGTTAAGTTTAAGGTTACCCACCAAAAGTAACAAACCCGAGAAAAATTGTGCAATTTAAGTAAAAAGGGGTGAAACAGCTCATAAACGGGTGGTGTCTTAATGATAATTACAGCATCATATTCATCAACATGTCTAAGAACTCTACTCAGGGATAGCCAATTGATTAAGGGGATTACATGAAATTCTATTTTGGTTTCAGAGGTCATGCTACCACATGGTGCCGTGTTCGTCTCCAAATTTCCGTACTGTCCTTACATAATGAAGCGCTTTATGTATAATGTATTTACAGTGTTACTAACGGTTTTACAGTAATACATTACTGCACACCTGCTATCAGAGGAAGGTGAAAGGTCATTTAATATTTTTGGAGGAGGGGTGCACAAACCCTCAAAGGTGCATTTTTAAAGCCATATTTTGCCAATTTTTGCGAGGGGATTTTCCGATCAATGCGGAGAGGGGATTCAACCTATGGTAATTTATCATTAGGAATAGTGTATTGTACTACATTATATAATATGGATGCTATTGGTAAACGGGTTTATTGTTATTACCGACGTAAAAAAAATTAGTGCAACGGTGTTAGTGCCAGGGGTAACTCCTTTCAGGGTGCCATGGAGCCATGGGCGTACATAGCTTCTTCTCTAGGGGGGGGGTGATTCTTTGATGAAGGATGGGGGGCTGAAGTTATATTGGCAGTTCACAAAACCTTACATTGCCAGCAAGTTCTATCATACATATGAAATCTTTATTAATGAGTAATCGCCAAAAATCATAAATCATCGATAAGCTTCAGCATTAATCAATTCTCTTGGATTAGAGCTAAATCTTTCCAAGACATTATGCATAATTCGTTTTGTTTGACATTTATTCTATCATTCCAGCTGTTTATTTCCAGCTTTTTCAACCATCTACCTTTTATCAACCGTTTTTTAAACCATCTACCTTTTTTTTTAAAACTCTCCCTTGGAAATTTGAAGTTCTAGGGGGGGGGAGGCATCGGCCCCCTCTTTCACCCCTTCCGTACGCCCATGCATGGAGCACATTAAAAACTCTAGAGAATTATTGCCTAGTCTTTATATAAGGCTATTTGTATTGATATATTGTTCGTTTATTATTTTTTTTATCAATTTGTTTCTTCCCGATGCCTCCTTTTTGTAATATATATCATATCACTAGCTTAAATGCACCAATGCCGAAGAGTGGGGGTGATTAGAGCTCTTCTGTCAGCTGAATCAAACGCTTGCTTATAATCTATAAAACTGAGGATTAAAGGTATCGATGACTCAGGTACTTCTCAATTATCAACCTAAGAGTGAAAATCTGGTCTGACACATCCTCTACGTTTCCTAAAATCGCCCTGTTCTTTTCTTAAAACTTTATCTACAGCAAAGTCTATTAAGTATCATCACGCTAAGTAATTTGTTACCCGCAGAAACCAGGCTAATGCCTGGCATGGCAAGTTCATTTAAGATAAATTAAGAAATAATTGTAGTTTATCTTAAATCTTCATCGTCATTACGTTGCCGGTTCTATTATTCTGAATATGTGTCCAGCCAGAATGATTTTTAACATATTTCTTATAACGTATTTTTAGACGAAGAGGATGCAGATTGAATTTCAACTTCAGTAGTTCTATTCAAAGAAAGCGCAAATAGAAAACAAATAAAATTTTAGGTCATTCATAGCTTCGCGTTAGTCCCAATGAAAGAAACAAAATAAAGTATAAACAAATTAATTATTGCCAATTTATACAAAATTTATAACACACTACACATGCCTCTTGAGTTGGAGAATTTCAACGGAAGGGATTAGTTTCCAATCAGAAGCTATAAATTACCAATTACTTAGTTATACTTATTTTTGTATGTTTTATATTTGTTGTATTTTACTAATAATCTGATTATAGTCACAAAATAATTAAATTATATTATTATTTTAGGTGTTCTTGTCTGTGACAAAGATCAATTCGCTTGTAAAGATGGCTTGAAATGTATACCACTGAGATGGCGTTGTGATCTGTCTCCAGACTGTGCTGATGGTTCTGATGAGCCACAGGATTGTAGTAAGTGCCATCTTTTACGTCTCTTTGCGAAGTTTGCTTGTTTTCTTTTAAGAATACGTTTAGCCGAAGCCTTTCCTGGTTTTTAAGAACAAGCAAGAGTATTCCCCCTCCCCCCAGAGGCGTCCCGAGGGGGGGGGGCGCCGCCCCCTCAAAGTTGTTGGCTGTGGGACTTGTTTCTTTTTTGGCATTTTTCAAAATAGGACCCACATTAGGACAATTTTTTTTGTATGCATACAATTAGGCATAAATACGGTAGCGATTCGGCAAAATTTACAAAAATCGCCCCCCTAATAAAATTAGCCCTGCCCCCCCTCCTATAGGTTATTATTGTAGTGCTCCTATGACTGCTTCGTAATGTTCTTAGATGTAAGTGAAAAGACAGTTTGGTATGATTTAGGTTTAAGATTTATTTACGTTCGCTATTTTTATAACTTCTGATTTTGCTTCTCCTTAAACTCACAATACTAATTTACTCATTAGTTATTTTTTCCGCATAATAATTAAATTGCCAAAGCTGTGTGACAAAGGAAAAAAAGTAGAATGAAAAGGAAAATCAAAGTAGAAAGTAAAAGGAAAAAGTAGAATGAAGTAATAATAAAGTTAATTACATACTAAAATGTAGTAAATTGACAAGATAAATATTAAAAAAAAATTAAATGATTTTGGATAACATATCCCCCTCTCGCGTTTTTGTAGAAGTGTTCCTGTAAAGTTTTTTTTTCAATTTTAAGATTTCTTTATGTCTGCTATTTGTAATTTCATTCCTGATTTTGATTCTCCTAATTTAATAATAATACTTTAAAGATTTGAGTAATAACTAAATAAATGTGAAAAAAAAGCAATAAATAAGTAATAGCATACCAAAATGCACTAAATTGCTAAATTAAATATCTAAAAAACAAAAACAAAAAAAAACAAAGATAGTCTGCTAAAGGAATAAAAGCAATTGGTAGCACATGAGGTACATTAAACCTAATTTAATGCTTTTTATATTTAAAGGCAGACCAGGAGACGGCTAACTGGAAATCTAAACGGAATGAGGGGAGTTCTCTTACTTCTAAGATAAATTGATCATTTTGGAGTCCATGCTGACAACGTTTGAATATTTTTATTGTTTCCCAGAAAAATAAGTCGTTTTTAAAATAAAAGGACCTTATGTTTCTCTGTCGATTAGAGAGCGTATCCCCCCTCCTTAAAAAGTAAGTATTGAGGATCCATTCTATTAAATCGACAGTTTTTGGTTCCTGAATAGAGATAATTTTCATTCAAGAAAAAGAAAGAAAATGAAAACCTGATATTTTCGAGGTTTAACCTAAATATCGACCGAGTGTCGAGCGTAGCCAGCAAATAATATGAAGAAATTGGGGCTATTGCAAAGGAATAATGCTAAGAAAACAATTCTCACTTCATAATCTGCAGAAAAATCGCAGCTTATACGTTTTCAAGGCGCTTCCACTATACCTTATCACCCTCCTCCTAGTGTTCAAATATATAGCCCAAATTTTATATTTTTGTGCATTTTGCCATGCGTCACTCCAGTTTCAACCCCTGTACCCATGAATTGAATCAGTGCTGACGAAATCAAGAAACGGAGAACCGTATGGGAAACATGTAATTTGGGCTATATATTTACACATTGGGGAGAGGGCAGATTATAGTGGAAGTGCTTTTAACTACAATTTTTTTGCATATTATGAAGTAAGAATTGTTTTCTTAGCATGCTCCTTTTCAACAGCCCCAATTGTAGGCTAATACCGAAAAGTTGTCTCTAGTTATAAGCATTAATAGGAAAATTTGCATAACCAATGACAAAGAAGAGAGATTGATAGAAGAAGAATAGAAAGAAAGAAACAGGAAAGAAGTAAAAAGAACTACAAGTCTAGTATCGTATCCGGTCTACGATGACGGTTTTTCAAAGGAATTTGACATTTGATTATAGATTCGAGCCATACATACCTGTAGCACAAGAGTTAGTACAATCATGAATAACCATGCAACCATAAATAATTTTTGATACCACAATGTATCAGAATGTAACAATGGATTAATGTAACAGTCGGTTAAAAACGAGAAAACAATCATTTGAACCAGAATAGGGCAAATAGGGCGGGCTGCGCCTCTACACAAGAATTGCTCCAGCCTCTAAATGAAAAGTTTGATGTAGCGTCGATAACTGTTTTCTACAAGTACATGAATTTGCCTCCCTCAGACGAGCTCTCTCGAATTGTGCCCCCCTTTGTCCACCCGAGAAGGCAGACACGAAGGCATACAACTCGGTCCAATTATCTAAAGGAGGATACGCTGAAAACCGAGTGCTTGAGGAACAGTTTTCTCCGGCGCTGCACTTCTATCTGGAACGATCTTCCTGGGGATATTATCCCTGCAAATCCCTCTGTTGACACCTTCAAAAGAAGGTTCAATAGATATTTATAACCTCGATGGCCATTTAAAGAGGTAAATTAATAGCGGCATATCAGATACTTTGAAGTACCTGGCGTCGTGAATATTGTAATAAAAAAAATCAAAAAAAAAGACAAAGAGTCCTTTCAGAATTAATGGTGAAAAGACAACTTAATGGTAACTTTAATTTTGCAGTTACCATGCAGACAACTGCATGGTGGAATTAAACTTTGAGATGAGAATTAATTTTGTCTAAAGTTTTGCTAAATGCTAACCTTTGATGAGTTTCTGGAGTACCAGAATTCTATATTAGGTTGGGAAATATCTGGCTATAAAAACTACGAAAGATCAGAATTAAGGAGAGCATCGTAAACGAGACTGTAACAAGTTTCCCTGGTATCTCAACTAAGGGTAACATTTGGGAAAATACAATAATTAATTTCAGTTCCCCCCCTCAAAACTTAGGTTAAACCTTTAACATGAGCAAGAATGTCAACTGCCCTTCAAAGAAAACTAGAATATGATATTGACGGAATTGACTACAAAACGTCAGGTGTCGACACCCTTATTTGAGTTCTAGGACTATGTAAGTATGTGTGAGTGTATCAGAGGTTGCTCTTAGGACGCAATCAAGTCAGGATATTGCCACTCTCATTTTACATAAGTAGGGTCATTGAATGAAAAATGTAAATACCCATTGTTATGTTTGGGATTTCTATAGATAGAAAAAATAAAGGCTTAAAGACTTTTGAAAATTAAAATGTCCAGGAAAGGCAGGTTTACGATTATCTTCTAGAAAATCTTTGTGAAACGACAAGATAATCTTTGCTGACGTGTCTCCATGGTCCTATACAGAAATAACGTCATCGGCAAACCGACTCCAGAAACGATGTTCCAGATTAAAAGTGCTCAAAGCAGAGATTTCAATCAAATCCATATCAAAAGCGATCAAAAAAGTGAAAAGCTAGTACTCATTGAAGGTCCATAGTTTGGTTGAAAAATAGCTTTTTTGTGGACATTATACGAATAAATTACCCCAAATAGGGCAATAATGTTGAGCCCCATTTACGATGCTCTCCTTAATTCTGATCTTTCGTAGTTTTTATAGTCACATATTTCCCAACCTAATATAGAATTCTTGTACTACCGAAACTCATCAAAGGTTAGAAAAGGCATAATAGCATCGTTACCCACCGTTTTGTTATCAATTTCATTGATGCTCTCTTCTAATCATCTTTTAAGGTCAAATTCGCATGTTTGCCCTATTAAAGGTCTCACGCAAGTTTTCAGTGGGACAATTGCAACTAAGAAGCAAATCGACCAAAAAGGCGTCCTTAATAGAGATATTAGGGAAATGTGTCTCAGCGCTTACAGCGCTCTTATTAATTCTGATCTTTCCTATTCACATTATCAGATGTCGCAATCTAATGAAAATTTTGATACGACCAAACCCGTTCAAAGATTAGTATTCAGAAAACCTTCAGACAAAATAAAGTCTCAATTAAAAATTTAATTCTTCCATTCAACATCGGGGTTTCTTGTTCAGTTGTCTTCACTGCTACTTCACAGTAGCAGTGAAGTAGCAGTGAAGTAAACCTCTTCCAGAGGGAAAGAGGTTTTCCCTCTTTTGTTTCATATTGTTTTGGTTTGTCTTTTCTCCCCGTACTCCTCGTTGTCCTGATTTGAAATGTAACCACGTTTTGCTAACATGTAATAAATTAAAGAAATGTAATACATAAGAATTTTGTTATAGGTTCGCATCAATCTTGAAAAAGTTAAAACGCCTATTTATGTATTGAGATACTTTGAGCTCATCTATAGCTTCTAATTGAGCAGTGCTGGGGCCTGGTGTAAATTTTTTTGTCGCTAGAAAATAAGAAGAAGAAAAATATTGGTAGACCAAATCCGTAAAAGTGTACGCTATTGTACAAAACTAAATTTTTTTGTTAATATTTTCTATTAATATATTCTCTTTCTCGTAAGTACTTGTTTTGCTTAGAGAAAATCTTCATTTTTATATTTTCTCTTTGGACAAGAAGCACTGTTGAATATTGATATATCCTACGTGCTTGTTACATTTCTCTGTAGCCTGAGTCTTTTGAACTTGAAATGAAATTTCCAATTTATCTTGTTACCTTGGAAACTCCCCGGGGAACTCTTAGCCTCCTCTGCTTAAATTTCATCCAGCCTTCTCTGGGAAAGGTCATTCATCTGAAATAGATCTTGTAAATGTATTCTGACACTGAACATTATCAGAAAAGTTGATATTAGAGCAATAGAACTAAACCATACCTGCTATTATGAAATAACTGGTTTAATTTTCGTCTAAGGATCTGATTGGGGGAAGGGCAAGTCAGGCAATGCTCTCCTTTTATGGTTTAAATTGTGTTTATTAATTCATAATCATATCTAAAATGTTTATTGTTCTGTTAGACCTCATCTACCCGGAAGTTCCACGCATAGGCAAAATTCAATCCAACATGTGCCTCAAGGCTACTAAACAATCTTTGTGCCTTTTGGTTACTAGTATTTCAAACAAGTTAACTAGTTCATGTAAGAAAACTAACAGTTTGAATTTGTTAGTTGTGTATTCTAAGAAGGTAAATTTTGTGTTTTTCTCTTCTATCTGACAAATGATATGGAGTTTAACTCATGAATGTGATGAAAAATACTTGGTTCTGCTGTGTTGTGGTATCGATGCTTTGAAGACTGTCAAGAATATACTTGTTATTTTTTTTTATTCTAATGAAAATCTATGTGGAACACAACAATTACAAAATTGGACTTGGTTCACTTTCATACTGAGTCGTCCTCATTACATTTCTAAATAATTGGTAAAATAAAATCGTGTGCCTCAAAGTAACTAAACAATCTTTGTGCCTTTTCATTGCTGATATTCCAAAAAGTGAACTAGTGCATTTATCAAAAATAACTATTGAATTCTGCTTATAGTTGTTACGTATATGTTATAATTGTTATTTGTGTATATTGTATTTTTGTCTTTAATCTGGCAAAGTTTCGCATATACTGTATAGTTAGAGCAGTCGCTGCTAGAGCCCTTCCTCTTCCGCCAGGGGATGATGACGCCTTGCCACTAGTTTTTGAGAATGTTCTCAGTTTGCCAGATTATGGAGAACAGGGTGCGCAGATAAGGGACCATTGCAGACTCTGCTTATTTTTGCAGCTCCACGCTTTGGTCATATATATCAGCAGCTTTATTATTCTTCAGCCGTTTTATAGTATTTTGAGGGGCTAAAAACTCGTCTGGAGGAGCACCTGCTTCAGGTCTTTGACAGCTAGGTTGGATGCGACTATTATCCCCAAAGAGTCTTACCTTCTCTCGTTGCTCCATGACCTGGAATATTTCATTGGCTTCACCAAACTTTCTTCGGAAAACTCTTCTTGCTCAGTACTAGCTGAGTTGCTGCGCTGGTTTTCGTCTTAAAACGCTTAATGGCGGCTTCGCTGCTCCTAAGGGCCAAGGAGCCCGAAGTGATTTGATGTCTTGACGCCAAAAATCAGATGATTATTTGGCTTCTTTGATTTTCCAACTTCTGCAAAGACTTTTTTATTTCCCATCGGATACTTTTACGTTGAAAATTGGTGCTTGCGATGACAAGACAATGAGATCGGTTTAGATCAAATAGGTGAATCTGGGGGGGGGGGGTATTGTCACATGGCATAGGGGCAGAGCTGACTAGAATTTTTCCTTGGATGCAAAATTGGAATCATTTTTCGAGTGATCTTTCCATGCTTTTGTTAAAACTTCATTAGTCTATCAGATAGAGCTTCGTCCAGGAATAAGACTTTGAAAGTGGGCGATGTGCTAAGTAGCTCTTGCAAAATAGTGCTTATTTTCAGGTGAAGAGTCGTTATCTCAGCCAACCCTAGGCCTAGGATCTGACTAGAGCTAGGCAACGTCGGTACCGAGATTCCCTGGGGTGAGCTCCTCCTGCCATATAAAGTTGTGGCCACCCTGGTCCGAGTGTTTAATTTGGGAAAACCCCCTTATCCAAAGGTACATGGTCAGCAGACAGATTCTGCCTGAAAAATTTCAATCACTTTCAAATGTTTGATGTAAGCAAATGGTCAATATATTTTGGTAAAATAATATGATGTTTTTTCAATTTTTGGTACTATTATTAATGAACAAATTCAATTGCAGAACCAAAAAAGTGCCCACCGCGAAGTTTCCAATGTCCATTTACTAAAAAGTGCATATCCAAATACTGGGTTTGCGATGGGGAACCTGACTGTGGCCAGATGCAAAATGGTACAATTGACAATGGGGACGAAGACCCAAAAAGATGTAAGATTTGTTCAGTTTCTGAAACATTCTGTAGATTGTGAGTAAAGCTGAAATTACGGGTAGCAATGAAAATACAGGAGAATAGAAATCTGGCATTTAAAACTGAATGTTTTTACTCAGTACATTAGCTTTAAGCAATGATGAGCCACAGTAACTGCCAAAATCTAAAGTAGCAAGTGCTACTTTAATGTCAACATATCTCATTATTTTCGCCATTCCCAGGTTACTCTGAATCTTCCCGAAAGTGTCCATAACATCCGTCCAATCACTAGTCGGATAACAATTACGTGACGTGAAGACTGAGCAGAAAGTGGGGTTCTCTGAAATCTCCCTGAAAATTAACGTCCTGCATTTCGAATTAACTTGTCTGTATTTGCGGATGTCGATCTTTGGAGAGTTCTTGCAGAAAAAATTTAAAAGATTTTCCCTTTCATTTCCTGAGGTTTCTCTAAATTTCTATGAATGAAACAGAGTCTCCCCAAAAATCAACGTTTTGTATTTCGCGTTAATTTTTGCTCATTTATGGATCCTGATATCCGGGGGGATTTTGAGAAAAATAATATATGGGAAAAATTGGGGATAACAGAAGAAATGATACGTTAAGGGGTTCCCCACTAATTTTCTGTGGCTTCCCTGAATTTCCCCGAAGAAAGATGTAGTTCTCCAAACCTCCCCCAAAATTAACGGTTTGTATTTCGCGTGAACGTTGCGCATTTTCGGATGCTGATTTTCTGCGACATTTTGCTTAAAATTAAATTTCCAATTAGAGAACATTTGGAGAAACCTCAAAAATTCAGGGGATAACAGAAGTATTGACTAAAGGAAATTAAAAATTAAATCAAGTAAAAATAAAAACAGAAGTAAGTAAAGTAAAAATTAAGTAAATAACACATATTAAGTAATGAAATATCAAGCAATAAATCATTGGTTTAAATGAAGGATAAAATACTGCAAAAAGCAAACACGACATCTTTAGACTGCCAAAATGGATTGTTCTTCTAGTAAGTCTCTGCTTCTTACCAAACAAAATTTTTGCTACGCGCCTTTCTGCAAGAGCAGAACCCATGAAAAAACTCGATTTTTAAAGAAATTTAGGCTTTTTATTAGAAAATATGTACCAAGCATAGTGACAGTGAAATCAGATTCTTTGAATTAGTTAAGTGAACCCAGTTATGTATATTTTAAATAATTAAGAAAAATTAAGAATTTAATTTTTTTTATGAGAAAGGCCTGCATATGTAGTTAGTCAGTGTTTTGTAGTTGTTGGTGCTAATTAAAAAAAAAAAATCAACCACAATAAGCCAAAAACATATGTTCCGCCGAACACCTTAAGAACACGGCGCTTTTCTTTGAAATTGTATTTTGAGAATCAGCAGATTGTTAATATTTGAATTTTTACGAAAGAAATTTAACTAACTTGTTTTTCTGATTTATTTTTACGGTTCCATGTGGCAACACTGACAAAAATGTGATACCACCCTGAAAGCTTCATGATTTACAAAAACAACCAAAAGCAAAATCTTAGAAAATCGCGGTTTTCAGGTACTAATGACCAAAAATGGGCCCAGAGAGGAGAAGAATAAAAATGTTTTTGCTTTGATGTTCATGGCATTTAAGAAATAAAAGAAGTAAGTATTCCTCTTTGATTAAGAGTCATGTGCCTTCAGCGCATATTACGTACTTTTTCCCTCTTCCAATGTATATGGGAGGGTGCTCGTTTTATCGGAAATTGAGATTTCTAAGGCTAATTAAAGAGTAAAAAGTGATCAATGGGCAAATACCCTACCTTTTGCACTCTCTTTTTCTACCCGGGCCCCATAATCCTTAAGAAATCTAATCAAAGTCTGTAGACGGCCATTTTATCAAGAATAATGGGAAGGACAAAAGTGTCTTAGTCCCCTGTATTTGTTCCCTCCTAAATATTTTATCTACCCCTATAGATTTTAAGATTATTTTTTTTCGGTATTTTCATTGAAAAAAAAAACCGACGAAAAAGAAAAATTCCATTTTCCTCAGATCTTGAAACATACCTCCCCCCCCCACCGCCTCATATACGTGTGAATTGGTGCTTCAGCCTGGATATTAATATTTATATTTGTAAACTTACGTAACTTGCTTGACAACAGTCAATATTGTTTAGAATCTTGATTGAATCCTATGGTCAAATTAGCTTGGGCTTGGTCAAATTGGCTTCTAAAACAGCATTTAGTACCTGATGGTCAAAGGTTTTGTTGATTTTTCTGTATCAATTGGTATTACGATTTTCTTATTACAATTTACAATATATATTTTCTATATATATTGTTATTACACAGTCTTATCTGCATGAGCGTACAAAGTGAATAAAATTGTCATCTCAAATTTGTTGTCGAGTGTCTTATGGCTTAGGAGGAGGAGAGGGGTAACAGAATTAAGTGGTGGACCTCCAATCACTTTTGATTCTGAAGAAGGGCATTAGAAATTTCTAGGCGTTACAAGTTTTTTATTGAATAAGCCCCTTCAAAGTTCCTATGGCCACCCCAGTAATACGAAGTGACCGGGTGGAAAACAACCAACAAATAAACAATACATTGAAGGTGTATGGCTCTTTACTTAAGCTGCTTTAAAGCTCAACCTCCGATTTATGCTTTCATTAACTTGAATTGTTCTCTTTATTTGGCACTGTGCTACCGTTTTTGCTCTTTTTTTTTATCACCGTGTTGAATTTTTAGACTTCTTAATCAAACATTTGTCTTGAGCTATTTTCTGAATGCTGTGTTGATTTTGCTGTATTTTGTTCATGTTTGGCAATTATATGCCCAGCATCTATGAAAATTATGATGAAGCAAGCTAGCAGTTCTTTCCTTTTTCGGATGCATTTTTAATGAAATTCTGTATCTCCCGCTGAGCTATTATTCATTTTGTTTTCAACTATAAATTTTCTATTGTCCTACTTGAATTCGCCTTCTAATGTCTTATTTATATTTATGTTTTTTTTTCATCATTTACCAAGGATTGAAAATCCCCAGTTCGTTTATTTATAGCCTATGAAGTGAACTATTTTACTTTTCAAATTTTCAACTAATTCACTTTTTCAGTTATTTTTCAATTTTACATAATTAGTATAATATTTTGATCCATGCAAAAACTAAAAAGATTGCATGATTTTCTCTATGGAGAAAATTGAAGTTTTTCATAAAGAACGAAAATCAGATTAGGAATTAGAATACAGTGAAAATTTTGCCGAAGAATAAACTATAAAAACACCTATGCAAAAGAGGTGTTTCAGTTAAGAGGTTACATAATCTTAATTTATGTAATTTGTAAGTGTCCGTAACATCCACTCAATCACTAGTCGGAAAACAATTACATGATGTTATGAAAATGGGTAACTGTGCCAAGTATTTTCCTAGTACTTTTACAATCAGAGTTAGTGTTTTTTCAGATACTCACAAGAGAGTATGCGCTTTTTTAACCTGAAGCAAGCGAGTATTTTTCATTATAAAGGTTTCTGTCTTCATATTATTTACGAAACTGTTTATAATTTATTAATATTTTTCTTTTATTTACCACTATGTGATTTATTCTTACTAATAATTTCAATACTTTACTAGGTCAGCATTTGAACATGTGCACCAAAAACCAGTTCCGATGTTTAAATGTAACAGGATGTGTTCCACTTGAGCTGGTGTGTAATGATGCACCAGATTGTGTTGATGGTTCCGATGAAGGAGACTTTTGCAGTAAGTAGCCATTGACAACTATTAAAAGATTTGGGTTTTGTACAGGATGAAGCAAAAGCTCCGATATGGCTCTTTTTTCTAGACATTCACAACAAAGTTTTAACTAAGCATTTCCTCTATTTTATGCTTATGCTTGTATCTTTATGCTATTGCTTACTATAAGACATTAAATCTGATATTTCGAACACGTTTATATTGTATACTGACTTTTACAGTCATTTGAGTTGTTCAGAGTAGTGGCACTACTGAAGGAGGGGGAGGGGGGCGTTGACTCCAAAATTGTTTTTGCTCCCTCTCCCCATTTGATTTTTAAAAATACCCCTTTTTGATGTTTTAAATTAATTTGGCTTTTTTGTTATTTTCAAACAAAAAGCCGAAACCCCCCCCCCCGGGATTTTGCAAAATATAAATCCCCTCCCCTACCGCTGTAATTTCTATGACGATATCAAAATATGTTTCAAAGTTTTCTCTTTTATAGCCTTAATAAATCTAAAATTTATAGTATATATTAAACTGTCACTTCATAATTTTTTTTTCAGTAATCTTGGTTTTTATGGTGATTTCTTCCTTGATCTTATTAGAAAAAATTGTTTCATTGAATTTCAATTTGGGTTCTGATCTTTAGAAGGTGTAAGGGGGAGGGGAAAGGGGGGGGGGGTCAGCCCTACTCCTCATTGTGGTAATTTCTGCTCGTTTAAGGTTTGACTATGTATTTCTGTTCATCTTGGGTTTCATCTGTCTATAAATAGTGATTTAAACATACTAAATCTACAAAATATTATTGAAATGTTCCCTTGAAATATTAATTGACTTTATTTCCCTTGGTCTATTGAATGTGACTCTTTACTCTTCTTTGAGAAACTTGTTTTGTAGATTTTTTTTTAACTGATTCCAAGGAAATATCCATATGAGAGAACAAAGTAAATAAAGTTAGTTATACACTAAATTTTAAAAAGAGGGTAAAAAGTAGTATCGATCAAATTGGCGTTTTAGCAAAGCAGTTATGGAAAATCCTCTCTTGTAAGGTTGAGCTATTGTGGTTGAAGTAAGATAATAATGTGCCCCTTTTCTGACTTTTTGGTAAGTTTTAAAGCAAGAGACCTAGTTTTTCCCAGAATATAGTACAGATCTTGGCCTGGGCTTAGCTACTGAAAATTAAGGAATTTCTTAGTTCTGCCCTAGGATGGATGGATGATAGACTATCAACAAGTGAAATGACATCATTTTAATACATTTATTATTTTTATTTTTATCCATTATATATCCTTTTATACATTTCTGAAAAAGGGTTCATGCCAGCTTTGCCTCTCATTTAGACTATCTGTCTTGGCTTTTTCTCCAATTAGCCATGGCTTTATGGCAACTTGATTTTAATTCCAAATTTAACCGACTTTTTTCTATCTAAAGCACCAGGTTTAGAGTTTATACCAGCTTGGTATCAAGTGGGTGGAACGGATTTGACCTCAGACTCATAGCAGAGGGCACGTGACTAACCAAATGGACTTACCGTGACTAACCAAATTTTAATAAATTTGAAAAAAAAAATCAATTCATCAAAACTTTCTGTTAAATACTTTCGGGTATGTTTGTAGATGTTTCACAATTTAATTGGAAATATCATAACCGAAAATCAGATTCCTAGCTCACCTAAGTGTCCTTCTTGACGATTGAGAACGCGGTATTTTCGGTTATGTGACAGTTAAATACCTTATCTACTTCATGTGGAAAATTTCCTTTTGTTCGTCTCAAAATTAAGACAATGGCAAGATTACTTTGGAGGTCTTGAGACCTTGGATGTCTTTATTCTTTCCAGCAGAACATTTGGTAGAACTTTTTCTTTTGTCAGCTGAGAACTTTACGAGCACACGATCTCTTAGGCTGTAATTGCCTGTCTCATTTTCAGCTTTACTACTTACTTGCAGCGACCTGTCAGTGCCTTCGCCTGTCATCTGGTATAAGCTAGTTTCTGTTAAGTTTTAAATTCGTTTTTTTCTTTTCATGAAAAATTGTTTTTTTTATTTTAATTCTGATTGTTTTTAATTGGCGTAGTTAATTTGTGTTTGTGGTAGTGATGTTGGCTAATACTTTTCATGATAATTATTTATGTATATCAAGTATAAGATAATTATCAATTTTGTGTCTGTTTAAATGTTTTATTTATTTTCCTTCCAGTGAATTTCTTTCTAAATTGTTAAAGCTAGCACCGTATAACTTTTTGCGGAATTATCTTGCGACCATGAGATCAAAAATGAACTGTAACAATTCGCAAAATATCGACTAAACATAAAAAAAAAATAAAATAAAACTGCTGATAAGAAGCGTGTGGGGGCTAGAAGTCCCCCGCGGCAGGTAGTAGATAACAGAAGAAGTTTTGTGACCAAACCGTTTAGGAGTGATTGGGCGTTCTTGCCATAACTCGTAGGGCTTGGACAAGAGATCCGAATAAATGACAGAACACTAAAAGCCGACACCTACTTTCCTAGAAATCTTCGGAAAATTATTTAAATTTTCCTGTTTTGTCCTGGAGATAGAAATATTTATTTTTAATGCAACTTACATCATTAGCCACTGTTAATTTTATTTTTTCTATTAAATAGAGCGGAATTTATTTTGAAACGGTAGTCCCTAAAAATGTTCTAAAATACCTATTAAGAAATTGCTAAGTATCAGCTCAAAGGAAATATCCCTAGAGCAAGTTGACAGCTTTAGAATTCCCTGTGGTACTACCCGCTTTGATTCAAAACCTTGCCGACACAGGGGACGTAAAATTTCATCGTCTTTTCAATCAAATTTCATAGTCAAACCACAGATTCTCAATCGCTCTTGATGATGGCTTGTCTTCTGGGAGAATTTGCTAATGGACCCTTTGTCTTTGAGACGTTTGGCCGACACCAAGGCTTGCAAAAAGGTTTGAAGGTATTGAATCCCCTTCAAGTGTTCTCGGAAAATTTCTCTGAAAAGCGTGTAGTAATATTTATATAATGTTGTATATTATTATCTTATTATTATACTGTTCTATACTATATATATATATATATATGTATATATACATATATATATGCGTAAATTATTTATATATAAGTTTTCTGTATTGCGAAAGCTTCTTTGTCACTTTCTCTCTATTCTGTATTGATTATCGCTTTGCCCGCTAGCTTTATTATAGAATGAATTAAAAAGAAACATGTAACTTTTTAAAGATAGATATTTCAAGTTTTATTTACTTTTGTTAAGGCTCAAATTCTTGTGATGGTAACACTTGCGCCTATGGTTGCAAGCCAGGACCAGATGGATCATTGTGTTATTGTCCTCAAGGAAAAGAACCTAATGGAACTTCTTGCCAAGGTTTGTTCCTTTTTTTTCCTTTTTTTATTTTCTTTGTAATTGAAAAATTTACCCAAAGATTTTTTATTTGTAATCACTCAGTTAGATCGTTGTTTCTCAGCCTTTTTACTGTTGTGATCAGGGTTGCCACCAGGTCAAAAATAATATAACTGACATATTGAGAAAAAATCACTAGGTGAGAGAAAAAACGCTAAATTCAAATTTGGCTGCTTGTTTCTTAAAAGTGGTAGAAAAGGTGTAGCTATAGATAATCTAGGTCTTTAGAAATATCTTCGGGCAGTTCTTCCTGCCCAGAGGTATTCTACATGGGGACCAAAAGCACACATGATTTTTGCGGTAATCTTGCCATTCTAAAATTTATGTTCCGATGGTAACGATATTTTTTTATATTAAAATTAAACCCTTTCCTGAAGGAGAGAGATCCATGTTTTAATCCCCTCCCTTGAAATATGCAGTTGCATAAAATACACATTTCTCAATTTGTTTAATGTATTAAAATACGAAGAAACGATTACTTTTATTATTGTCGTCCCCCCCCCTTATTTAAAAAAAACGTTGAAAAAAATAATAATCAATGGGTTTCTTGTTTTTTTATTCGGGCGTTAAAAAAAAACGTATAAAAAAAAAAAAAGAAATTTGTTTTTATCCATTGTTACTACGTTTTCACAAGTCGGACAAACATTTCGGAGGGGGGGATCGAACCCACTACCCCCTAGATATGGCCTTGCCCTGAATGGTATTCTTTTCTTAATTGACTATTAGCCCTTGCTCAGGTTGGTAAACCGAGCTAATCTCATCAAACAACTTACAGAGAAAACTGTCTACTTATCGATGTTTGATTTGAAAACTCCTCAACGGGATTGTTATATTTTTTTTTTAATTTTGAGTACGGTGTTAGATATTTGCAAACATTTGATGGTTGTATTTTAATTTTTGTGGCAATTATGTTTCGGGACATTGTTGCTAACACCAAAATGAATAAACTTTTAGAGGTTTTGAGAGTTCAGGGTGCTAGAATAGGTTTGAAAATTAATCTTAAGACGACTAAGTCTCTAAGGCTAGGAATAAGTGAAGATTGAAAAGGTGACGTTGGGTAATGAAAAGATTGATCAGGTGGGCAGCGTCACTTACCTTGGTAGTATTATTAGTAAAGATGGTGGGAGCAGTGAAGATTTAAAAGTAGACTAGCCAAGACTTAGAGCTTTTTTTCACAGTTAACAAAAATTCCGAAAGTGGATGAAGGTTTACTAGATGTTTTCCAGAGAAATTGCGTAAGGATTGTTCGGGGTACCCGGCTGACTCACCGTATTTCAAACAATAGGCTGTAAGAAAACTGTGGTTCAATACCGCTCTCTAGGGCTATAATGGAAGAAAGGTCGAGATTGCTAGGGCACGTTGTGTGGGTGAAGGATGACAGATTGCCGAAGATTGTTCTTTTCGGCCCATCGTCTAGGGCTAAACGGAAAGCAGGTCGTCCTCATCTGGGTTAGGAGGAAGTTATAGAGAAAAAGTTAAAGGGGAGCTTCGTGGGAGGATGTAAAAAAGAGGCTTTGACAGATTGGGATGGAGGAGGAGCGTGTGTAGCCGTGTTGGCCTCAGGCAGCTTGGTGTTACGATGAGTTTTAATAGCAGTAGTAGTAGTTGCTAACAATTGAGACAGCGGAAACACTCTTTAAGTAAATTACTGCGAGTGTTTAGATAACTAAATCCGATTGTCTAGAGTAGGGATGTCCTATCGTTATTATGGTGGGCTGTATTGTCACTTGAAATAATGCAATGCGCCGCAGAGCCTATTAAATTTCAAGAAAAATGGGTACATGGAGAAACAATTAAAAGCCATTAATGCGGTGTATGGTGTACGAAGGCTTTTTAGGTGTGGCATAAATATCAAAGTTTTTTTAAATGCTAGTATTTGTCAATTTTCAGCAATTCTGCTAAAAAAATTCTACTTGGAGTGAGAATGACTAGCGAGCTGCACAAAAAATTATTAGTGTTTTTATAATTTTGTCATCAGGATGTTGCATGCAGGATGATTTGCAACAAGGGAGGTTGCAAATCTCTGGTCTAGAGCATTATATAGGTTGATCTAATTATGAGATATTTGAATAAACTGTCTATAGGAGATATTTGTTTATTCAAGTGCCAGTTTCGGCTGAATTGGTGTTTTCAAAATCTGCTTTTTTTGGATACCAGAAATAAACTTCTTTTATAGAACGACTATAACGCCACTTTCGTCCGAAGTTAAGAATTACAAAATTCTGTCATGTTCGATTTATTATTGAGTGTTAAAAATTTTGGCTTGCTCACTGGTTGGATTAATACTGATCATTATGCATAGCTTAGAATGTTATATCTTGTCAGATATCATGTTTAATGTGAAAATTAGATGACTTAAACAAAGAGATTGTTGGGACATCTATAATATATAAAAACTTGAAAAATATAGATGTCGCGAGTAAAGTTCAAGGATTTGGGCAATAATTTTGATTAGCAAAGTTTCATCAGACAAAACTGTAGGTTTTGTGATTGTTTTCAATCAGGGTTACCAATTTATGATTGCAAGAAGGGGAAATAGCAGGGGAAATTTAATGTGGCTTTTGGTATTTTCATTGGAAATTATGTCTTTCTGGTGTTTGTATTGAAACAAAAATCGCCCTCCTACATTCTTGTCAGTTGGTGCTACTGTGTGTAACCATAGAATCTATGCTATTCTTTTTTTTTTTAGTAAGAATTTTATTGTTAGATAAACAAATAAAAGATTTAGGACTTATTGTTTTTTTTTCTCCAGGAGTATAATTTTATTTACACATAATTTACAAAAAACAAACACCAAGGAACATTTCTGTTCGTTAGGCCAACTCCAACTTCCAACACATAATTCAATATAAATAAACAAAAACAAAACAATATCCCCCGCCGACGGGCTAACAAAAAAACACAACCCGAAATTCTATTATGGCACTACTAAAAAAAAAACAAAAAAAAACAAACAAACAAAAAATTAAACAAATTGATAAATATTATTATAAAAATCCCTCAATTTTCCCCGGAAACTACTTCGGTCATACTCACGCACAACCCCAATTGGTAAGTGACTCTAGGAGCTCGGCAAAACTTGCCGATCAGAGAACTGTGACCGGTTTGTTTCTCACTGCGGCCGCCGATCTGCTTTTGTATTTCTTGTATTATAAGTGTGAAGATTCGCACCAGTTATAAACATTCCATTAAAATTAAAAATAATATCAAATATTAACATCGATCGATAAAAAAGGAATATACCCGCAAGAGAAAGAATATTCAGTTTCAAATACACATTTCTCACTGAATCTCTCGGTCCATAATTTGCTAAAATCCTAATGGCAGAATTCTGCAAAGCTCTAAGTTGTTTCAGACGGGACTGAAAAGTTGAATACCATACCGAACAACAATATAAAAGGTAACAATGGACAAGTGAAAAATACAAAAGTCTAAGGACAATTTTCGGACAAATGTGCTTCAATTTCCTAATAATTCCAACATTACGGGCAATTTTAGATGTTATACAATTTATATGATCTGAAAAACTAAGCGTCTCGTCTCCAATAATGCCTAAATACCTAGTCGAATGTACTCTATTAATAAACGAATTCCCACACCTCAACTTATCTACCCAAGGATAATACTTTTTAGAACGAGCCAACCACAAAAAATTACACTTATTAAAATTTTTTTTCAGCTTATTCAACCTAGTCCACTTTTCAATCAAATTTATATCATGTTCGACTGCACGGAGCATCTCTTTTTCAGTTCTCGCGCATACCGTTAGATTAGTATCATCAGCAAATAAAACTAACGCTTTTACAGGGATCATATTTGGGTCTCCACTGTTTACTCAATCAACAATATTAGATAAAACTCCACATAGATCATTAATATATATAGCAAATAATAGTGGACCAAGGGGAGATCCCTGTGGGGCTCCAGACTCAACATCATATTCACATGTAGATTGTTTTCCATCATCCAAATATAATTTCCTATCACTTAGGTAAGACTTCAACAGATTCAAAGCTCTTCCTCTTATACCGGCATTGTCTAATTTACGCAATAGAATTTCCTGGTCCACAGAATCGAACGCTTTTAAAATATCTAAAAATACAGTTATGACTTTAAGATGTTTATCAAGGCCATCAATAACCAACGTTGTAAGAAACTGAACTGCATGCTCTGTAGAATGTTTCTTTCTGAAACCAAATTGGTTCTTAAAGAAAAATCATTTTTTCTCTAGAAATGTCTCAATCCTTAGGCATAATATCTTCTCCATTATTCTAGCTATAATCGGAAGCAGTGATATTGGCCCATAGTTGCTAGGATCTTCTCGGTCACCTATAAAATTGGCACTATTTTTCAAGTTTTAAATGGCCGAGGGAAGTTTTCATCCTTAAAACACCCATTAATATGTTCGACAAGTTGATCCTTAATAATTGGAAAAATTTCTTTCAGGACACGGAGGGATAAAAAATCTGATCCAGTGGAATTATTTTTATTCCAGAAATCACTGTTAACACTTCACTTTCATTCGTCTTTTGCAGCCACGTACTTGTTTCACTAGCTGGCCCAATATACTGGTGAAACGACCCTTCGTTTTGATGTATACTTACTGACTGTCTAATTTCATTACCTGTGATAGTAAAATGATCTGCCAGTTTTTATTAAAATCTGCCTGGTATTGTTCGCTTCCACATGGCTCCTTATCAATTCCTCCAATTATCGACCGAATAACTTCCAAGTCTTCAAAGAGCTATCTCTACACGACTCAAATATTTTCGAGTAATAATCCTTTTTTGCTTTTCTTAACAATTTATTGAACACGTTATCATAACTCTTATAAATATTTTGGTCTAATTTTCGGTCAGTAATTTTACTAACCTTATACCATGCATGCCCCCTCTTGATGCTAGCCAAAAGATTGCGGGATATCCATGGCTTTTTTGCACTTCTTTCATTTTTTTTTAT